>NC_052049.1:146383511-146645228 GCF_903992535.2 Arvicola amphibius | reverse complement strand
CAGTATTAGTTGTCAGCTGTTTGGTTGTGTCCAACCATTCTAATTGGGCAAAACTAAACATTAAAATAAATTTAATTTTTATTTTTATAATAGCTAAAGTCAAATAAAAAATTTAAAGACATTTCTTAGCCAATTTATTTCTTCCTTTGAGAACTCTTTGTCAGATCCACAGGCAATTTTTAATTAGGCCATTTGTTTCCTTGACACTTTTGAGTTCATATATATGTTATATGTTTTATCCATATATTCCTGCTCAGGATCATTTTTGTGGGTCCATTGAATTTCAGATGTTAACTTTCAAACTTAAGATATGGGTTTGAGGGGAGGCACACCCATATAGTTACAAGAAAAACACAGAATGCCAAATAGACAAAGCTAGAAAAAACTTCCCACCACACACCATAGTTAGAGCACTATATCTATTAAAGAAAGAGTATTGACAACTGCAAGAGAAAATAGCAAGTCACGTAAAAAGAAAACCCACCAGAGTAACACCTAATTTCTCTACAGAAACTTAGAAAGCCAAAAAAAGCCCGGAATAGTGCATTTCAAGTTCTAAAAGACTATGTCAGACAACCTAGACTCCTATACACAGCAAAATGTCTGCCATAGTTGAAGGAGAAAGAACCTTCCATGATACAAACAAGCTAAAGAATCTTCGATCGTCTACTTGTAATAGTTTCCCTCAGGCTTCTAATTGGATCATTAGGTTTTTCAATTTTGCCTTCATTTCGACTTAAATTCTCTTCAAAATTTCTCTCTCTTTATTGAATCCATTTTTTAAATCCTGGGTTGTCTTCATTATTTCCATCACCCTTATGATTGTGTCTTCTTGAGCATTGTCCAAGCATTTATTCTCTTCAAATTTGCTGAGTTGTTTGTTTTTTCTCTAACCCCCCAGAATTCTTTAGTGAAATCTGCAATTTCTCTTTTAAGGTTAATTCTCATTAGAGAACATTTTATAGGGCTGATGGATGTGACTTGGGGAAGATGCTGCCTTCGTCTTTCATATTGCTTGTATTGTTTTCAATGGGAACTGGGTGTATAGACTTCTTTCGTTGGTTCTGTGTCTGATGTGGACATGTCAGACTGGCACAAAGCACAGAATGTGTAGGAATGGCTCAGACCGAACATTGGATATGGTGTGGGAGGGATGGATCAGATGATAGTAGGGGTTTGGGTGCGAGGGTCTCTACAACCACCACAGCCAGCAGAGTAAGAACCTACAGGAGAGAAGCAGGGAGTCTGACCCTGAGTAGTTTATTTTGGGCATTCTTAAGCACAGCACAGTTTGGTGAAAAAAATCCTCGTGATAAACTTAAGCCCCTGGGTACACTAAAGAATAAGATGACTCACTGTCCCTGTGTGTGTGCACACGTGCCTTTTTCCCTTCCCACTTCTCTGTCTCTCTCTGTCTCTCTCTCTTTCCCTCTCTCTTTTAATAAAGCTTTATGCCTATTTTCTGTGTATGTTATTCTTTTGGTCCCCGCCCCTTTCCACACCCACTCCCTGCGACCTCTGGTCTCTCGGAGTCATCCTGAATTCTTTTTCTTCCCTCTCTCTCTTCTCATTGTTCCTGTGTGTGTGTGCACACGTGCCTTTTTCCCTTCCTCTCTTCTCTCTCTCTCTCTCTCTCTCTCTCTCTCTCTCTCTCTCTCTCTCTCTCTCTCCCTTTCTCTCTCTCTTTTAATAAAGCTTTATGCCAGAGGCTGAAACTATGGGCCAGGCAGTGTTTAAAAGAATACAGTTTCCATGTAATTATTTTGGGTAAAGCCAGCCCGGGCCGGGTGGCGGGACACAGCCCGCCGATTCCCACTACATATGCCAAAAAAAAAAAAGAATAAGACAAGACTACACCAAAACTCTTTGTGAAGTACAAGTGACATCTTCCCTAAACATGGGTTCTATAGATCGACAAGCTCATGATAAGGGTCTGGTGGAGGATCTGTTGTGTTCTTCAAAACATACTTCAAAGGTCACCAGGATGTTAACCACATTGTTTCCCAGCCTCCTGGGTGGGAAACAGGTAATGCCTCCCCCTCTTTGAAGGGACAAGCCTGTGTGTTTGGCATTCCTGGTTCCCTGTGCTTCTCTGTGAGCACAAGGGCCTCTGTGCCTCCCACAGCTGGGGAGGGTCTGGCGTGTGGGCAGATGTGCATGCTGGCCTGAGCTGGAAGTTGATGGCAGTGGGAATGGAGCTCACCAGAGTACACCAGGGCAATGGTGTGGAGCCCAGGCTAGATCTGAGGAAGGGGAGGTATGCAGAGAGTAGGAACAGAAAGACCCGCCAGGCTAGACCTCAACAGAAGATGTTCAGGACAGGACTGGGCCTGGATAATTGATATTGCATGGAAAGGATGAAGTCAGGGGTTCCAGTGGGGGCAAGGACAGAATATTCTTCTGCATTTTTTGAGAGAGGGCATCACTACTCTGTAGCTCTGAGTGTTCTAGAACTCACTGTGCAGACCAGGCTGGCCTCAAACTCACATAGGTACATGTAGCTCTGCCTCCCAAGTGCTGAGATTAAAGTCATGTGTCACCACACCAGGTTGAAGATAGAAAAACATTTTAAAGATAGTTTATTATTGTTATTTTGCTTAATGTGTATTTTCCTCTCTTTTATTATTACTATTAAAATATTTCCAATATTTACTTTGTGTGTTGAGGTATTTTACCTACATGTAGGTATGTGTATCACGGGTGTCCAGTGACCACAGAGGCCAGAGGAGGACTTTAGGGTCTCTGGAGCTGGAGTTACAGATGCTGGGCCCTAACCTGGGTCCTCTGCAAGAGCAATATGGCTTATCAACTCTGAGCCAGCTTTCTAGATTGTCTACCACTATTTTAAATTTTATATTTTGGGGCTGGAGAAATGGCTCAGTGGTTAAGAGCATTGCCTGCATTTCCAAAGGTCATGAGTTCAATTCCCAGCAACCACATGGTGGCTCACAACCATCTGTAATGAGGTCTGCTGCCCTCTTCTGATCTGCAGACACACACAGACAGAATAATGTATACATAATAAATAAATAAATATTTAAAAAAATAAATAAATAAATTTTATATTTTGTCTTCTCTTTTCTTTATTAATTTTTCCTTTAAAAAAAATCTTTCACTACCTACCTAATGCCTGTCTACCAAACCTGCAGTTTAAATTTTTTTTCCATTTTTCTTTTTATCTTCTCTACTTGTAAACTAATTTTACTTTTAAAGTTTTTGGTTTATTCTACATTGATGTTAGTTACTCCTTTTCTTTGCTAGTGATCTTTTTATTTAGTTTTTTTTCTGTTTTCACAAGTTTTGTTTTTATTTGTAGTGATGATTGTTTGCTGAACTCTGCATATGAGATGCACATTCAGATTTGTTCATCCTTATTATCTCACAATAGCCAGGATGCACACTTGCTTCTCATGCTTGCAAAACTTCAAAGGCTGGTGTCTGTGGCCTCTGTCAATTTAGCTTGGCTGAATCTTAAAAATCTCCTTTGCTTTTTCAATTATTTTCTCATCGTAGGGAGGCTTTCTCTGGCTGCCAGGCTGCAGAAACTTCTTCACATTGGGCAGGCTGCTGATTCTGCTCTTCAGCGCCTGTAATCCAGAAAACACTGCCTGAGAATCAGAACTGCTCATGTGCACAGTGCAGACCATCTGAGCCTCTCCCAGCACACGACCAACTGCATCCCTGCAACAGGTCCAGAGTAGACATGAGAAGAACGACAAATCCCTGAGCTAGAAACCATAGCTCGGCTCAATTTCCTTAAGACCTCCTTAGACACCCAGATGCCTTCTCCTCAGGCCCCTGGACACAGCCTGTGCAGAGTGTGGTGCAGAGCACAGAGCACAGAGCACGGTGTCTCTCAGGTGTGAAAGCAGAGAACCAGAGAAAAGTGAAGACATGGAAAACTGAGAAGGAAATGGGAACGAAAATTTCCAAGTCTGACCAGGAGCAACTCACAGCCAGTTTTCACACTGGAGATTAGGATGGGATCACTGGGGGTGGGATTAGAGGGGAGACAGCATGGTGGGGACCGTGGAGAGGGAAGCACAGTGCTGAGGAGTCAGAGCTGAGGAAGGGGGGCAGCATGACAGAGACCTGCTCAGACACTGTGTGTACAGAGACAGGCCACATGAGATGGAAGATGAAGGCCAGAAGCAGCCTGCAAGGAACAGGGGTCCAAGCAGAGAGCTGTGGGGTCCTGTGTCTTTTTCATGATAAAAGGCAAAATGGTCTTCTTCAGGTTCCAAACTTAAAACTCCATATGTAAAAAGATGATTTTTATGCATGTAACCAGGATCTAATAGCTCAGTTTGGAGGCTTGAGGTTAGGCACTCAGCAGCCCAGAGTAATATTATAGGAGGCAAGTATGTGTGGCTGCTTCTCTGCCTCTCACCTTCAGCAGGGGGAAAGGGTCCAGAAGGCTGGAGTCAAGCTCTTCAACATAGAGGAGAACTTCCAGCAGGTGAATGTCCACCCTGGTCAGCCTGTTCCCAACAAGGTAGTCTTGTCCGTGGCTCTTCAAAACCTACCAAATTAAAGCACAGAGATTATGAACATATAGGGTTGAGCTGGTGCCACTACCCTTTCCAAGTCTCCCAATAGAGTCTCTGACTCTTCCTGGCAGGAATACAACTGCAGACACAGACCTGTGATGTAAGAGGCAGCATGAGAAGTCAGGCACGCGACCTCCTCTCTAAAGCTCAGGTGACCTTTCTCTGTCATTGCACATTCCATGGCCTTCGCACCGCCACCCTATGTACATTTTCCACGTGGGATAAGGGCTTAGCCCCTTGCACATCATGGCTCCTCCCCTTAGTTTGAAATGACAGAGCACTGGGAGTTCAGGACGTTCCTCTCCCTGTCCTGTCTGTTCAGTCCCGTGGGCAGAGGCCTCATCTGCAGGGAACATCAGTCTCCAGAGAACACCCTGTGTCTGTCCTCTCCTGTGTCTGCTTTCCTCGGTTCTCTGGAATCTGAACTACACCTGGCTGAGCTACAATACATCCTCCCTGTACAGCATCGGCTCTGACTCCCAACCTTCACTGCGTCATGACTGACGGGGCTGAACTGTACAGGGGGAACTGAGTCGAAGTCTCAATAACTTTGTACGGATAACACATGAATGTTGGGCAGATGAGCACGCCAACACCAAATAGGACTAATATTGCTATCTGATAGGTGGCTATGAATTTATTTAACATTTATTTTAACATTTCTGGTTGTGAGAAGATTTAATAATAGAACTGTCTCAGTTACAGCTTATGACATTTACTTAAATATCCCAGCAATATGAAAATCACTGATAACCTAAAGGACAAGCTCTAGCTATATCATGAGCTACAAGTAGAGAAGAATCCAAGTGCTTTGTGGTCACCTTATCACACTGTATACATGTCTACAGAGAAAAAATATAATGAATGCATTCAGAAACAAAGAAGGCCAGGCATGGTGGCACACACACTCAAGATGCTGAGGCAGGTGGATCTCTGTGAGCTTGAGTTCAGTAAACAGAGAGAGTTCCAGGAGAGCCAGAGCTACATAATAGAGAAATCCCTGTTATAAAGAAAAGCAATAGAAGGAGGAAAGAAAAAAAACAATGAACTACAAAAGGAAGCATCAAATGTTCTCAGTACAGAGTTTACTGTGTGCCTGGAAATCATGACTCACATACCAAAGATATTTTAAATGGTGATGGCTGGGCATTGTGTCCTGTGAGACAGAGCCTTGACTCCAGAGGGCTATGTGGGGACCTGATGGCTCCTAAATCCCTCACTGCTTCCACAGAGCAGAGGCAGCCGTGAGTGAACATTCAGTGAATTATAAATGGGGTCAAAGTCAGGTCTCTGAGGAATGTGTAGGATCCCTTATCCTGTAGGATCACAGCTTTGTTCTCAGCTTTTTGTGCATGGCTCTTCTCCCACGCATGGCATCTGTGACCCTAACTCCTGCAGGCCAGTGTTCCTTTACATCTCTTCATCAGCCTCCTCCTCTCCCCCACATCACTGTCCTAGGTCAGGTTCTTCTCCTCCGTCTCTGAAGCTCTCTCCTCTCCTCCTGACAGCCAGTGCTCTCTGGCCTCCCTGTGTGATGTGACAGAATATTTTCTCATCTGTGTTTTTCTGCAGTTTGCCCTGGAATTGAAGCCCGGTGTGTCTGCAGGATCTAGGTCCATCTCTGGTGTGGCTCAGCCTTCCACAGATCAGTTCTGGTTATGGGCTTGAACCCTGTTGAATGTGGACCACTAGATTGGTGTGATCATGCGGTGCTCCTTCACAGGCCATTTTTATACAGCGTCCTGTGGGCAGGGAGCTGCAGGGGAGGCTCATGGAAGGTCAGAGCGGCAGCACCCTGTCCCTCCCAACCTCGTCTTTGCTTTGTCCTGGGAACTCAGTGTCCCCGGACTTCAGACAGCCTCCTTACCTGTTCGTAGGCAGGCAGGTACCGGCTTTTGGCTTTTTCTTTTGCCAAGGATATCTTGGCTTCTCTTTGGTCTGGGAAACATGTTACCACTTGCAGCATCATCTCAGTGAGATCTAAAATCCCCTCTGTGTACATGTCAATCCTGAAAGACAAAATTATCCATATGATCGAGGATTTTCAGGAATTCACTATTTTGATTTTTAATCTAAAAACCTGAGAGATTTACACTGAAAAGTGGTTGCAAACTTACTCACCTATAGTGGCAAATAACACAAATATTAACTTTGTCCCTAGAACATCCTTTTCAACAAAATACATGTTTAGAGTTTTTGTTGCACACACATGACCCATCCAAAGTACCAAGAGCACCACTGTCCCATATAGAGACACAGTCATGATAAACTTGGTGACATCCAAAATGATAACCATCAACCAAGTGGTGGTGGTACATGCCTTTAATCCCAGCACTTATCTCTGTGAGTTCGTGGCCAGCCTGGTCTACAAGAGCTAGTTCCAGGACAGGCAGCAAAGCTACAGAGAAACCCTGTATAGAAAAACAAAACAAAAGAAAAACAAACAAAAGATAATAACCATCAACTCTACAGCAGGCAGGCTTTCTCTGTCTCTCTCTGTCTCTCTGTCTGTGTGTGGCTGTGTCTCGCTGTGTCTCTGTCTCCAATTGTTTCTGTTTCTTTCTGTCTGTCTCTCTTCCAGCCCCTCCTCTCCCTGTCCCTCTCTGTCTCCATGCTGTGGTTTTCTCATCTTTCATTCTGCTGCATGGCCCAGAGTCATTCTAGGTCAGTGTTAGAAGTTTTCCACTTGTTTCTCATGGAGAACATCTGTATGACCTCCACACACTGCTGCTGGATTCTGGCCTTGCTGACATTTGTCAACGTGCCTATTTCTTCCTCATTCCAACCACAGCACATACAGACACATGCATCCTTGTTCTAAACTGTACTTTACACGGTGATTTTGGGAGAGTTTCACTGTCACACTTCCACACACTTACGGTGTTGGCCCTGCAAAGGTAGTATTCTGTGTTCCAATGCATCTCTTTCATTCTAAGACTGTGGACACCCTCCGATGATAGCAGAGTCTGATCCTCACTCCCTTTGGACCCCAATCCTGCCCCACTGTGGCAGCTGCTGCAGGAGGACTGATCTGCTTCCTCCTTATCCAGGGGGAGATCGGGAACATTTCATATGACCAGAGCCAGGAACATGTGCCCTGGAGTCTGCTCACTGAACATCATACAATGTTCACGCTTTACCTTTGTTTTGCTTCCCTCACCCCTTCATGTATGTTCATGGCTAAAATCATACGCTGTGCTCCTCTTTCATCTTTTATTGAATATCATGGCTGATTCTGCCATGAGAAAATTATAAATAATGCTGCTAGGAGTATTTCTATACAAGCACTGTTACAACCAAGTCTCTATTTCCCATGGACAAATGTTTTCCGCAGTATAAATCATGGCTAGCACCACGTTTAGCTCTTTGATTAACTGCAATACTCATACACAGTGGTTCATGAGTGAAGGATTTTGTCAAGCAGAGTGGGTCCCAGCATGGGTGGTACAGTCCATAGAACTGCTTTAGTCCTGAATTAAATACTTCAGGTAAACCTGGTTCTTGGGAACCTAAGCCTCATTGAGTTGAGCAGTCCATACAACTGGCTGGGAATCCAGATGCTTGCTCTGCACTGTTCCTATTCCTGGGACATGGGAGGCAGCTCCTCACCCATCCTTCCCTAGGACTCCTCCTCCAGCCTCAAGCCCTGTGTCCTTTGCCCTAAGCAGTTGGTTGAGGTCCAGCACTGAAGCCTTGAGCACCTGGAGTCATGGCTTCCCCATGCTCAGACCCTTGGCCACTGTGTTTGCGATTCTGTTCCTGTGCTGTGCTGACATCATCCTCGGCTGTAGCCACACTCCCCCGCATCCACCCCATTGCTCTTCCCTCTCCTCCGTGGACTCTTCCATCCTTGGCCTCAGTGGTATAACCAGCCTGTTCTAGACATAAACCCTGCCACCCTAGTGCTCACTGATGGAGAGACCCAAATTTTCTTTCTTTCCCCTTGGAGTAACAACAGGAAATATACCATACAGGGCTCTCTCCTTCGCGTCCTTCCCATAGAGGTCGTATTTGGTGGCGATGTAGTTGAGAATGGCTCTGCTCTGTACCAGCCTCATCCCGTCAATCTCCACCATGGGCAGTTGTTGAAACATCAAACTCCCATCTGTGAAAGAAGAAAGGAAAATGTCTGTGAGGTGTCCAAGTCTCACTTCTCAGGAGCAGAAAAGTTGTACTGAAGTGTCTGATCATGCAGAGGAAAAATAAATGATTGGCTCTCAGTTTTTCAAGCTGAACCCCACTTACTTTTAGCTTCTGTTTCCTCTCTGTCTCCCCCATCTTCTTTTGGCTTTTGAGCTTCTCACATTCATCTTTATTTCCTATCCAGACACATATTATATTTCAAGTGCATGTTTTTATGTCAGTTCATGTCCCTGGATACATGTGAAGATGAGGAGGGACAGCAGAGGGCCACCATGAAAACAGAGCTAGTATGTTTGACAATCTCATCATATTCATGACGTTAAGGTGATGTGTGACATTTTCTTATGCAGTGAGCCACCACAAGTTCCTCCAGCCTGTTCTTATGGAGTGATAGTGCTGGCAGCACAACCCAGAAAGCTGCTGGCTTTTTTTTTTTAAAGAAGCTGCACAGTTTTTACTGCGCCCTGCAGTGCCTTGCTCACTATAAGCCCATCTAGAAAAAAAAAAAAAAAATTGTGGCTACCAAAAGCCATGCTTAACTCTGTTCTTTTGTGTCTAGAATTCCTTTTTAAGCTTTCTCAGGTTCTTAAGTGGATTTTAGGCATACACCTTTAATCCCAACACTTGGGAGGCAGAGGCAGGCAGACTTCTGTGAGTTCAAGGACAACCTAATCTACAGAGTGAATTCCAGGACAGTCAAAGATACACAGAGAAACCCTGTCTCAAAGAGCCAAAAATTAAAAATAAAAATAAAAGAAATAGAGGTTAAAATAAAGCCACTTAAAGATAAAAAAAAAATACACAGAGAGTCTGGATACTATATGTTATTATGTTGTCTTTAAATTGTTTGATGGCCAAAGAAGGAATAACAGCTGCTAAAAGACATTTGTTTATAAATGCTGCTGAATTAATCCAAGATATTTTTAAAATACATTGAGTTCAAAATTGAATTCAAAAGATATGTTACTTTGGAGAAGAGGTTTTGCTTTTGTTTCTACAGGAAATGAGGAACTGTGGATTCATTCTGCATTAAGAAATATCAGGGCCGGGCGGTGGTGGCGTACGCCTTTAATCCCAGCACTCGGGAGGCAGAGGCAGACGGATCTCTGTGAGTTCGAGACCAGCCTGGTCTACAAGAGCTAGCTCCAGGACAGGCTTCAAAGCCACAGAGAAACTCTGTCTCGAAAAAAAAAAAAAAAGAAAGAAAGAAAGAAATATCAGGTTTGACCAAGGAAGACCCCCTGAGAAATCTCTGATAGGAGGAATGGCCCAGATGTCTGAGTTCTACATCCAGAACAGTTCAAAGACTGCTGCCTGAGATATTCAAGCCCCACAGGATACTCTAGTCAGGACTTAATCATAATTCTAAAATTTCTTTAGGTCCCCATAAGATTAGCAGAGCCCCCAATCAGCAGGAAGTATCCTGGAAAACTATGCTCACATTCCCAAAAAATGGATTATGTAGGTTTGCCTTTGTTTGGAATGTTGGTTACAAGTTGTTATAGATAATGGTCAGGAGAAAAGCTAAACAAAGGAGATTCGATTTAGAGTTCTTGTTTTAAAAATAGGGGGAGTGTTGTGGGACAATACCCTGTCACTTGTATTTTAAATAAATGCTGATTGGCCAGTAGCCAGGCAGGAAGTAGAGGCGGGACAATGAGAATTCTGAGAAGAGGACTCAGGCTGCAGTCGTCATCCAGACACAGAGCAAGCATGATGTGACAGCCTTGCCAAAAATGTACCAAGCCACGTGGCTAACAGAGACAAGAATTATGGGCTAATATAAGTTAAAAGAGTTAATAAGAAGCCTGAGATAATAGGCCAATCAGTTTATAATTAATGTAGGCCTCTGTGTGTTTATTTGGGACAAAATGGATGTGAGACCTGGTGGGAGAGAAACATCAGTCAACATGATAAACCTTCTAGTAATAAGTACCACATGGATGACATACAGATACTTGGTGTTACCTTTTATTAACTTTTCCAAATCTTCTGAAGTTTCCATTAACTTTTCTTCAAACTGGAAGCAGAAAAAGTAAAGGCACTCTTGTTAGTCTATTCTGTATCATTGTAGACTTTTGAACTTGAGCAATCTGTATCTAGTAGTACATTCTGTATCATTGGAGATCTTTGAGCTTGAGTGGTCTGTGTCTGGTAGAACATTCACAGAAGATAAAATGTGCAGTAGATATAAAGGAGACTGATCATGGTCACTTGGAATTCAGAGTAGATCCATCAACAAAAGGATGGTGATCACAACAAAGGTACTCAATCTTGTAATGTTCCTCCACTCTGACCCCACCATCCATGCATAAGCCCTAAGAAAAGAGTGCTCTATGCAGGGCAGAAGTGGCCCCTGCCTTTAATACTAGCACTCAGGAGGCAGAAGCAGGCATATCTTTTTTAATTCAAGGCCAGCTTCATATATAGAATAAGTTCCAGGACAGGCTCCAGAGATCCAGAGACAGGAATCAGAGAAACCATGTCTCCAAAATCTAACGAACAAACAAACAAAAAAGAGTAATCTCACTGGAGAACAAGGATTAGAAAGTTGACTGTTGAGATTTGGGGCTCTCAGGAAAGCCTGTTAAGTCCAATGAGAATAGAATAGAACTTTCTGTGTGGCATTTCACGGTGCATGGTATGGGCCCATGATTACCTGGGTTTCTTTTCTTCAGGATTTAGTTTTACGAATTTTAATTATGTGCGTGTCTTTGTGAATGTCTATTTCTACGTATGGTTTTTTACATGTGAATACATCCATCTTTGGAGGTCAGATGCCAATGGTTAGAGATTCACTTGAAAATGGAGTGATGGGTGCTGGGAACAATAGTAGATTGTCTACTTTGGAGTCCCAAAAATCTGGGCCCATTTCCACCTTGTCTGACAGTCAGAGAGTTGGAGGTTGCTCAAATGATCAACAATTATAATTGCATGTCCCAACACAGGAATTGATTGCTTGATTCTTTTGACATTAATATAGCTCCATTCAATCATGACAGGTACTTCCGCTCTTTCTTTTGTAACTATGAGGTCACCTGGGGAGGAATGGCCTTCAGGATACATTATCTAGAGCAGTTTTCCTACCTAGACATCAGAATGCTAATGATCGGATGGCTCAGAGTGTTAAAGTGACTGTTTGAGTTGTCCTTTGTGTCATGTTAATAAAGTCTTTTGTTACCTCCCTCCTCCCCCACCCCAATTTACATTGGGTATAAAAGCTATGAAAAAATAAACAGAGGCAAATTTTCAGTAATCATTAGAATAGCCGACCACTATTATTCTATGGTTTCTGTATTAATATCTATGCATCTTCATAGTCTTTACTTATATTTCTAAATTCCTATGCCCCTATGTTGGCAAGAGGTATTTTTGGCGAGGTCAGTCCTTGACAGCCTACATGTACAGTAAGAACTCTAAACAGCCAAGCCATTACTCGAGACCCATGTCAAAGGTACTTACATCTTAGGGTCACTGCTGTATTCTTAAAATATTATTTTTATGTATGAGTCTTACATGTTTTTGTATGAGGGTACACATACCCAGTGACAATCCACAATTGCCTTTTATATGGGTTCCTGGTATCCAAACACATGTGATTTAATCTTTAGCCACCTAACCAGCTCACCAGTTCTCTAGAGTACTTTAAACCACTCTTTTCCTTTCACAATTTAAAAAGTTTAAAGAAATTTCTCAATCCAGAAGGTAGAAAATCAGCTTCAACCCTGTGTGGTGAGACAGTTTGCTGACCATCCCATAACCCCACAGATTGGACTGACAGACAATGTAATGACGTCAACAACGTGCACAGCACTCAGATAGGTGCAGGGAGTGGTGACAGTCATCACAGAGGGTGGCTGAACTGTGATGGGCTTGGTGGGTGTGAGGGGGATGATGTCAGTGGCAGTCTGTGGGCACAGTGAGCTGGAAGGTCCGATCCAGGGTCTCTAGCGGCCTCTGCCCACTGCCTTCTCAGTCACTATGGACACAGAAGAGGAAGGCTTGTGCAGACCCCCCACCCTCTCCTCCTGATCTGAATCAACAATTCTGTGGCTTAGAACATCCCCTGAGCCACAGAGCTGGCGTACACACACTGGTACCCAACTATTCATGTATTTAAAGAATCCTCCTGGGCTGGCACTAGCGTGTCTCGGCTCTTATGCACTCCTTCTTTCAGAAAGGATCAGTTGAAGCCCTGTTCCGTTAAGGAATGGAGGTGGATTCCACAGCTGAGGGAAACACGTTGCCATGACACTGAGGGAGGACACCAAAGCCGCCTTCACAGGACACCACTTCATCTTTTAACCTCCCCATTCTGCTCCTGTCTGAGGAAGGCAACATCTTAGGCAGCTTCCAGGACTTCCTCTCAGGAAATACCAATAGCTGAGCTCCCCTGGAGTGAGCTGGGAAGTGTTTTTCCCAGTGGCACCTCCAGAGGGCAGCACTACCATCTTCCAGAATTTTCTGCCCTGAACCTCAGAATGTTGCATCCAAGCTCACTTCGGCCCCTCTCACACTTTCCTGAAAGCTCACAGATGTGGGGCCACCTGACGATGGCACCTCTGCTTTACATCCTACCTATGCCCTCCCGACCAGCCCTGCACCTAGCCTTTGAGGGTCCCTAGAAACCGATTACTGAGTGTGCTGGACTGTGGCAGGCAGTGTGTTTCTGTCTTCTGTGTCAGAGCTCCCATTTGTCCTGTTTATCTTTAACTTAACTCTATTGAACGTCTCTTGTATAATTTACCCCTTTTCATAGTTTTTATTTTATAAGAGTGAGGGGGAGTTAAGGGCCCATGCAGACCAGAGGCGTGGGCACCCTCTGAGGCTAGAGTAGCGGGCAGTTGTGAGCAGCCTGCGTGGGTCCCCGGCAAGGGCACCATGGGGTTTTGACCACTGAGCCATCACTTCAGTCTCCTGTCCCCTTGAAGCCATTTTTATCATGGAAATTTCTGGTTCTACGCTGTAAAACTACACACAAGACACAAAGATCCTCCACCCGTCGATCACCAGCTCCAATAACCCCCAGCTAATGTCCACGGGGTTCCTCACTGTGCCCATCCTCTCTGTGACTCTGACCTTAATGTCAGACACATCCAAGGTGTCACATATCCCTATCACAAATTCACAGTAGTGAATCTCCAAGTATAAATACCCTTTTAAAAAGAATGGTGTCACACCTAAAATCAAAATATCATGCCATGACCTGCAATAATCAATTACTATTGCCTAATTATCAGTATTCAAGTTTCTAATTCTGTATGTCTCATTATATTACTTGATACAACTCAAATAGCTAATTAACCCAATGAGTAATTACTGATATATTTTTCTCCTTAAAACAGTTTTTAAGTGAATGAGGTTTTGGTATAAAGCATAGTAAAATTATTGTTTACATAAATTAGTTCATCTCCTTCTCAGTACATCTAGATTACCATTGAATTTTATTCTATGTACCATTTACCCGGTGTGGAGTCTCTCAGCTTAGAGAAGTATTTAGATTTCTCTTAGGAACTGGTACAGAAGAGCAATGCATAACCTACCTCCACCCCTGCTGCAGCCAGGAGCCACCTGATGCACTCCATCCTGCCCCGGCCAATGTAGTAGTAAAGCACAGGTTTCCCAGCCATGGCTGCAACTGTGGTTTCACTGTGCATGGAAAAGCAAAGAGATCAATCCCTGGGAGACTGTGCTCTGGGATACAGTCAGTAATACAGCACTAGGGAAGGGCGGTCTGCCTTCTTTTGCAGGGGCCCAGGAAGGTCTATTGAATAATTTCTCACCCAGAAAGCAGAGCCATCATGGAGGGGGTGAGACAAAGTCCCTCCCCAGCCTTTTGGTCCCTGGGTTGCTCAGTTCAGAAATTTTTGATGGCTTCGTGTAAACCTGGCTGTGCCAAACCCTTGTTCTCCCCACAGAAGGGCCCATCTCTTGGTTGCAGGTCTGTTCCCCACTGCTAGACTGGATCCTGTTCTACAGTACAGAAGGCGGTAGCTGATGCATCAACGTCATATCACAGGGAGTCGCTGCCTTTGGTGCACACCACATAACGGGCAGGTGCTCGTGTGAACTTCGTGTAACCACCACAGAGTTTGCTGGTGAGGAACTGCCCCTGTTTCCAGTCTACAGGAGAGACAGATGTCCACACTGTCACACGAGGAGGAAACCCTGGTGAGTGCAGCTCAGTTCCTGCACAGGGACCCACACACTGGGTCCTGCCGCTCAGTGGGCTGGAAGTCAGCGTCATGGCTCATGGGCTGTGTCTTCAACTTGTGATGTGATAGGAAATGGCACAGTCTGCCTTTTAAGAAGCACTCTACTTGTGTGTGCATGCATGCATGAGTGTGTGCATTTGTGTGTATAGTGTATGTGTGTTAGTGTGTGTATGTGTATGAGTGTGTGTGTTAGTGTGTGTGCATGTGTGTGTAAGTGCCCATGGCTGAAGTGGCTAGGAAAGCTAGAAGACATCAGTCTCCAGTGCTGTGGGCTCCTCCTACCAGCTGAGCATCACCAGGCCTCAACAATATTCCTACCCCTCAGACATCGGCCTCCCTTCCCTCAGGTCACAGCTGCTTCTCTTGGGCACCTGACAGTTTCCTACAGCACTGTACAATGCTCTGTTCTTTTTGTCTTTCTGTTTGCTTTTCTCTGTTTTCTCCAGAAACTCTCCTTTGCCCTGGAGAGTTCCATACTGGGAATTCACAGCGACTCTGAAATGCTGAGGCTTTCAGATCCCTCCCCATATGCAGAACCTTTAACCTCCTGGTTTAGAGCTGCACACTGTCTCAGAGTCCGCTGGTCTTCTCCAGATTAGTGATGGATGCTTTGAACCTTAGCGTAGGGTTGGCCGCATAATGGCTGAGGGTCAGAGTTTGGGTTTAGCCTCGTTCCTCTACAGACTCATTTCTTCCTGCCATGTCTTCCTACAGAATTTTAAACTGTTTTCTGGTCTCGCACGCATTTCCTCATACACACAGCTGTGATCACAGAGGAAATATGCAAACAACCTTCTCTCTGGTATATGGTGCAAAGTTAAGTCTACATTCCTCGGACATTTCATGCTTCAATTGTTCAAGATTCACAATTTTTTCATTTGCTTTCTTGGGATTACCAGCTAAAAACAGGTTGTGTTGTTTGTAATTAAATAAGATAGTAATAAAGTAACAAATCCTAAGTATGAAACCTGCTACTCTGCTGTTTAAACAGAATCATCAAAGCAACCAGAATCCCTAGGACACAAACAAATGTGGTAGAAATCCAAACTGGGGAAGGGCTTTGGGAGGGAGGCCTGGGAGAGCCTGGGTGAATTCAAGTTCTCAAGTGAGAGGAATCTGCATGTTCTCTGTCAGACTGGAACACAATTCAAGAGAAGAACGTTATTGATCTCAGGTTTGCCTGAAAGGGCAATCCAGGTCTACTCCTCACTGTCCTTAATCCCAGGCATATAGATTCCCTTGTAAATACCTTAAACCCCACCCTTCAGCTCTGTGACCCTAGAGGAGGAGGAGGAGGAGAAGGAGGAGGAGGAGGAGGAGAAGGAGGAGGAGGAGGAGGAGGAGGAGGAGGAGGAGGAGGAGGAGGAGGAGGAGGAGGAGGAGGAGGAGGAGGAAAGGTCAGAAGAAAGGAAGAATGAAGACCAGGACATAGGAAACAGGGGGAAATGGCTAAGGAGGAATGGAGGAGGGGAGGGAGGACAGAAAGAGAGAAGGAAGAGAGGTGCAAAATAGTTTGCTACTCAACATTCAGTAACAAAATAATTCAGATGAACCAGAATCAAATGCAGGTAAAGTCAATGGTACTGAGCAGTGTATATGATAAAAGTCCATATATAAGGTGAAATTACATAATAAAACCAGCTACTTTGTACAATTAAGTCATGCTAAATAGAACATGGAAAAGCTGTTTGCCACTGCCACACACAAGGAACTTGTTACACAGGTTATAAGAGAGAGAACTGACCTAGTGAGAGTCCAGACCTCTGCTCTGCTCAGCTCCCCAACTCCTGCTCCAGATGAGTGTGGAAGCTTCTTTAGTAAGTTGAGAAGTCTCACCAAGGGGGTGGGGACCAATAGGAAACAGCCACTCCCACTGACTCCCACAGAGCTCAGGATCCAGAGTTTCAAGATAGAGTAGGAAGCTGACAAATCACAGAGGGACTTCCAAGCCACCACCCTCTCAGGAAGATCTGAATCCTTTAATGTTTTCATTGATTTAAAGCTCTTGTGCCTCTAAGTAACCTCTCATGCGTGTTCCTGTGAACAACCCTAATGAAGCACATTGCTCATGACAGAAGAAACACAGGAGGGAGGACGGTGCTAGAATCATGAATGGTGTCACAGAGTCAACTACGGAACCCTCAGCTATGATGATAAGATGTGACTTACATCTACTGAATTTGGGGGAAAGTTTGTTAAACAGCCTCAAATTACAGAATTAACACATTGTCTCAAACTCAAGGCTAAGTTGAAGTTAAGGTTACAATGTCCCTGCTTACTGTATCTGATGATAATGCTAATATGGTGTAATAGAATATTTGTCTCAACCTTTGTCCTGTTTTAATCAGGAACTGAAGGGCAGAAAGAATTTCACAATTCACACTTAACTTCACCTGGATGGCCATCAACACACTATCCCAGCATGCTCTGGGTCTCTGTGCATCTGTGCATCCCTGCAGTTACTGCTGCGGGAAAACTGTCATGTCACCATTAGCAAAGTCACTACAAGACAGTGAGAATTACGGTTACTTCGTGCCAAGTTCAGACTCAGGGATCTTATCCACAAGCAAGGGCATCTGTCACTGACTTCACTCACAGACCCACAAGTTCACTTGTGATTTTAGTTATAAACATTGGTCCATAGGTCTCGGGCTATTAATCATTGCATGCTGACCTCAGTGGCTTCAGAGATGCATGTCACTAGCCTGAGTCTGCACATCATCCAAGTGTCCAGCGCTGGCCCCTTTGTATCCTGGTGTGCACTGCTAATTTCTCCTCAGCTGTAGAATCTGCTCCACTGCTCTACAAACAGCTGGCAAAGCTGCAGTGCTGCACTCCAGGGTGATGCACATGTGCACAGCACAGGGTCTCAAGTCCGTGTGTCAGTCAGTTCCAGGGAAGAGCTGTGTCTGACACTGCTCGTGAAAGAGTCCATGTCACAGGCAGTGAGTTTGTGGCAGAGGAAGAAAGAAAACCTGTGGGGAAGGCGAGTGTCCCAGGAGAGCACTGTGGAGACTTGCTGGAGAGAACTGGAGATCTCAAGTGCACAGCAAGGGCTGAGTCAGGAGCTCTGCTGAGGGTGCTGATGCCTCAAAACTGAGTCCATTGTCCCTGCCCTGAAGAGAAGGGAGCCCTCAGCTTCCTGCCTGTTGGTGCCATTTTCCCGGGACCATGTCCCTGTTCTCTTAGCCTGCCTGCACTTTAGTCTTTCTGCAGCCCAGGCTCTGCACTCACCATTGCTTCAGCTGGGCCTGCTCCTCTCCATCCACATGCTGGGCTCCCCCATCAGGTCCCTGTCCAGACAGCAGGAAGCCCTGAGCAAGGAGCTCTCCAGGGCTTGGTTCTGAGTTCCCAAGGCTGGCTAAGTGTGCAGCACACTGGAAAGCCTCTGTGAGTGTGTGACCAACTTTCCTTTAGTGTTTGAGATGTGTCACCGTGTGCAGCTGTAGAGAGGACATTCTTCTGGCCCATCATGTGCTCACCTCTTAACCAACTAATGTTAAAGTTCTTTGGTGAAAATCCTGACCTTTATCTCTATTAAAAATGAAACGTGTTCTACAAATGCGTTCTTTGAAATAACTTTGCCTAGAGAAAAGTTTACAGGGCTGGTAGTGCGGCTTGGATGTAATATTTGTTTTGGCATGCTCCCAAGAGCCTGGGGTGGAGCCAACATGGAAAAGAGAAGTTCAAAGCATAGAGCCCCCAAATACTCTTTCCCTGTGTGACAGTTATTTGGACACCAACACCCCTGTGTCATCTCTCTCTGAGGCTGTCTCTCTTTGCCTTTTAAGCATTTGTGTGAAGAGTGATAGCCAAGTTTTAGAAGCATGTCTTGGGCCTTGGTGACAGTCCAACAATGTAAGGTTTTCTTAGAAGACACGATGAAAGGAAAAAGGAACCTAGTTCTGTGCCCTTGCTCAGGAATGGATTGCAAGGCCAGTCTGGGGAGGAGGCCTGGACCTCGAAGGAGTCAAGGTTTTAGTTCCTGGGAATGTGCCTGTTCCTCCTGAAGAGACTTGAGTTATCAGTCCCAAGGCCACTGTGTGTGCTCAGTCTCTAATGCCCTTGAGAAACCCTGTGTTCCCTTTGTGCACATTATTGATTAGCCTTCTGCTGACTTTGCCCCACTTATCCCTGAACAATAGTATAAAAGATGCTGTACTTTTTTTATAAGCTTCCTTGGCATAAGACATAGCTTGTGTAAGACTTTCTTCATCTAAACTTACGTGTCTCTTTTCCTTCTGATCCCCTCATCTTCTGTATAGAGAACCTGGTCAGTGAAGAATGATCACTGACTCAGTGCAGGGCCTCCTTGTTATTTTCTGATAAATTGAATGAAGATATATATATATATATATATATATATATATATATATTTTGCAAAATAAAGCAAATCAATCTTGTTTTTTTTCTCAACATATGATTTCCCACAGGGTCATATGCAATAGAAAGTAGTTTGAGTCTAGATCCTTTCTACAGTAAAGCTATTCTAGACTCATATTTATTTCTTCCCAGCTAGGACCACCTCTGTTTCTCCAAAGATTTTTGGTTTTGCTCTTTTTCTTTCTTTCTCTATTTAGTTCACATATACAGTGGTTTGCCTGCCTGTTTGCCTGTGCACTAACATGTGCCTGTTGCCCACAGAGGAGGGCTTCAGATACCCTGAAACTGGAGTTACACCTTGTCAACGCTGGAAAGTGAACGAGTCCTCCTCTAGAACGAGTGCCCTTAACTACTGAGCTGTCTGTCCTGATAGAAGGAGCTGACGAACAACAGTGGCATGTGCCTGTAACCTCAGCCCATGGCCAGCAGAAGCAGAAGGGGTGAAGGGGCCAATCAAGGTCATCTGATCTGTAGAAGGAGTTCCAGGCCACCTAGGAATAGAGGGAAACTCTGAATGATTTGGTTTGAAAGAAAAAGACCCCAAAAGGGAGTGGCACTATTAAGGAGGTGTGGCCTTGTTGGCAGAAGTGTGTCACTGTGAAGGTGGGCTTTGAGGCCTCATAAGTGCTCAAGATACAGCCTAGTATTTCATACCATTTCCTGTTGTCTGCAAGCCAACACGTAGGACACTTGGCTACTGTGACACCCGATTCTGTGTTACCCCCCTCGGTACAGTTAGCGTGCCACTACACCATACGCAAGTCCGAGCAAGGGCCTGGAGATTGAAAAAACACACAAAGAGACCTGGGTCATTTGAAAGGAGATCAGCCGAATGCCCTTTATTTAGCCTTGGGGAAATCCTTATATATCCAACTGCTGCCCAAGGAATCCCACCCAGGGAGGTGGGAAATTACCATATCTAACTGCTGCACAAGGACTTCCGCCTAGGCAGGTGGGAAATTACCATATCTAACAATAGAGTCAACAATGCCCTGCAGCTAATCACCAGGCGGGACAAAGGGAGCACAGGAACAAACAGAACGCTTAGTCATCTGACCAGAAACTGTCCTCAAGAAGAGCCCCAGGGACAAGGGCAGACCCGGGCCCTACAGGCTACTTCTCTAGCACTGTGTTTGCTGCTTGTCACCTTGTTGCACCATGACGATAACGGACTAAACCTCTGAAAATGTAGCCCAATTCAATGATTTTCCCTTACAGGTGTTGCCATGGTCATGGTGTCTGTTTACAGCAGTAGAAACCCTAACTAAGACACTGTCCCTAAAGTAAATACACAGAAGTAACCAATTAGAAATGGGGTGAGAGAGATTGCTGCTCTAGAGGATGGGAGTTGGTTCTCAGCACCCAGGAGGCTCACAACTATCCAGCTCCATCTGCAGAAGATCCAATGCCTTCTTCTGCTTCTGTGAGAACTGCATATAAAATCAACATATATACACGAAGACATGCACATGTGAAATAATAATAATGATAATAATAATAAACCAAGGGTGGGAAAGAAGGCATAGGATAGAGAAGAGTGGGGGAGTGTGTGGGAAGGTATAGCTTCAACTTCCTCTACCACAAAAAAATGAAAGGAACAGCCAGTATGGCACAGGATTGACTTTGCCATACATAAATTCAATTGGTTCAGTGTTTCATGCTGCATGGACTGTAGGTGAAGAGCTGGGAACTCTTGAGTTCAGGGCTCGACTGCTCACTAACTTAGGCTTGTCGACTTATCTCTGAGCCCAGGGCCTCAGAGGGAAAGCTGAGCTCCTGACTGACAGTGTGAGGTACAACTCCCTCAGGGCAGCTCTGATTAGGGTACATTGTGTGTAGAATTCTCATGGGCAGAGAGGAGTTGCATGTCCACAGACTGCAAGAATCTCAGCCATGTTCCCATAGGGCGGGAGTGAGCAGGTCTTGGAGTCAGGGAGTGCTGAACGTTCTGGAAGAGTACAGCCAGGCAGAATTTTACCAAAGAAGCACTTGAGTCTTGATAGGTATTTATTAGTCAAAAGGCAATCCAAAGCAAATGGTGTGCCAAATTTAAAAATATATTGGAACTCAAAGTCCCAAATCATTAGCATCAGATGTCCTTCAAATTCAGTAAATGAGCCCAGAGATGACAGTCAGTGTCGATAAAGCAAGATGTCATAGTACCAAAGTTAATGTGGGCACTTAAAGGTACAGGCTGAAGCCAGGCTTGGAAAACATTAGAAGTTTGGTAGAAGGTAGCCTAGAAACTTTGTTGTTGTTTTTTTTTTAGCACATTTAACAAATTAGAGAATCTTTGCACATTTCTGAATTTTATTTACGTTTAGTTTTTTGAGACAGTCACATAGCCCTGGCTGTGTGACTTTTATTTTTATCAAAGTCTGAGTGTCACCAAATGTCACCAAAAGACAGCTGCAGCAGCTATGACTCTTCCAAGCCGTCTATGGAACTTCCCACAGTCTAAACTGTGAACCTGCCATTAATCTCCGACTCTATCCTCAGACATGGCTGAACACAGTGACGTTTGTCCAGAAGAATCTCTGAGTTGCTGGTTGAGTGGAAGTTGGAGACATCCCTGTGGGCTTCTTCTCTCCCACTTCAATGTGTTTTAACCCATTTCTTACTCCCCATCCTTCAGCTTCTCTTCAGCAGAGACCCACACTGTTCTCTGACCCCTCAGAAGCCTCTAAGCACATTCCCTGATGCTGTTTGCCTGGAGATGTGGTACCTGAGATGCTTCCACTTGCAAGTATCAGAAAACTCAAAATATCTTCGTAGGAAGGATCAGCCATTAGCAGTGAACTACAGAACTCTGGAGTTGGTTAACTTGTCAGTACATTGATATTATCAATGACCCTAGAAAGTCTGGGCTACACCAACTCCAGTTGGAATGGGACTGATGGAACATGCGACCAAACCGGACTCTCTGAATGTGCCCGACGGTGGAGGCTGACTGAGAAGCCAAGGACAATGGCGGTGGGCTTGGATTCTGCAGCGTGGACGGGCTCTGTGTGGGCCTTGTCAGCTTGGTTGCTCACCTTCCTGGACCTGGGGGGAGTTGGGAGGACCTTGGACTTAACAGAGTAGGGAACCCTGATGGCTCTTTGGCCTGGAGTGGGAGGGAGTGGGGGTATGGGTGGAAGGGAGCGGAGGAAAGGGGGAGGAGGAGGGGAAGAGATGGAAATTTTTAATTAAAAAAACGAGAAAAAAATCTATCCACAAAAAAAAAAAAAAAAGAAAGAAAGAAAGTCTGGGCTACTCTGTCATGTCCACAGTGTGCTAGAACTATGTAGATGTCCCCTGCCTCTCTAGGTCCTAAACCCTCTCTATTCCCTGTCCCTCTGACTATGAGCACATGTCGTCCCAACCAGGGTCCCAGTCACCATTGTTCTGTGGGGAGGAATCCCCGCTCCCAGCTCTCAGTGCTTCTGTGGTCTCTCTGACTGAATGGAGGAAACCAGAAAACTCAGTGACAAGAGAAAAGGAAAAACCTAAATGAAAAAAAAAACCAAACGAACAAACAGTAACAACAACAAACAAACAAGCTTGAAAACAAGGGACACATTGACAGCAGATATTAATGAAATCCAAAAAAGCATAAAAACATACTTTAAGTACTTTTAAGCCAGTAAATTGAAAATTTAAGATAAATGGATGAATTTCTAAATGCACAGGATGTGGCAAAATTAAGCTAAGAAGAAAAGTTCTTAAACTGATTCATAACCAGCAGCAAGACTGAAGCAGTAATAATAAGACTCCTAACTAAAACATGTCCAGAGCCAGATGGAGTCACTGCAGAAGTCTACCACACTTAAAGGAGAACTGACATCTGATGACCCAAATTGTTCCACAAGTAGAAGAGGAAGAGAGGTTTCCAAACTCATTTCACGACGCACTGTTACCCTGACACCAAAGCCCAGGTAAAGACACAGGAAGTCACCAAGGGATTCTCTTTCCTCACTTTGTCACCAGCCATTTTATACTATGTGTTTACACGTAAGTGTGCACACATGTATGCGTGTCATTTTATACTATGTGTTTACGCGTAAGTGTGCACACATGTATGCATGCCATTTTATACTATGTGTTTACACGTAAGTGTGCACACATGTATGCATGTCATTTTATACTATGTGTTTACACGTAAGTGTGCACACATGTATGCGTGTCATTTTATACTATGTGTTTACGTGTAAGTGTGCACACATGTATGCATGCCATTTTATACTATGTGTTTACATGTAAGTGTGCACACATGTATGCGTGTCATTTTATACTATGTGTTTACATGTAAGTGTGCACACATGTATGCATGTGACAGTATATACATAAATGTCAGAGGGCAACTTAGTGGAGTTGATTCTCCCCTTCCACTCTGTGGAATCAGGGAATTAAATTATGGTGGTGAGTCTGGCTGACCATGTTGTTACCCAGTGAGTCATTTTATGACACCTTCAGCAGTATTCACTTTGAGCTCTTTCTTTTATAATTTAAGTAAAACGTAATTACATCATTCTCCACTCTCTTTCCTCCCTCCCAGTGTGCATTCCTCCCAACCTCTCAAAAATTCACAGTCTCCTTTTCTGTAATCATTTTTATATTTACATATAAACAAATAAACATAAATATGTTCTGCTGATTCTGTCTAGTGTTACCTGCATTTGTGTGTCTAGGATTGACCCCTTGGTATTGGATCCAATCAAGGGGCTCATCCCTGAGAAAGCCTAATTCTCTCTCAACAGTTGCTAATTGCTTGTAGCACTTCATGGGTGTGACCCATAAGATTTCCTTCATCTATACTGGGCTGTCAACTGGTGTTGGAATTGCTCAGGTCTTGTTCAGGCAGCCATGTTGAAATTTTATGGGTGTAGCATTCCTGTCATAGAAGGCACAATTTCACAGCAGATTCTGTCTGTTTGGCTCTTATAATCCTTCTGCTTCTTTTTCCGTGGTGTACCCTGAGCCTTAGTTGTGGGAGCTGTGTTGTAGATTATCAGTTGGGCCTACGTATTCAGTCAGTTATTCTCTGCATTTTGACCATTTGTGACTTTCTGTTATGGTTCCCAACTACTTCAAATAGAAGCCTCATTCATGAGAGATAATGCTGTGGGAACTCCTTCAGCCAACAACCTTTAAAATACTGGCCCACTTTGGGTGTGGCCACATGTACTATATATACAGATGTAAAAAACATATGTGGTCTTTTGACTGCTGGATTCTGTTTTGTTCCCCACTCATGCAGAGGACAGCTGATCTGTGAGTCCATCCCTAAATAAAGGAACCATTATTATACTCCATTCTGAACTAGTGTGTTACTATTTTTATTATAATCTACAAGGTGATGTGATACCTACTTGTATAATTTCTTAGCATAGATTTCCATTAAGCCATAACATGGTAGTTATTTGATTTTGTTAGGTGCATACAGAAAGAGTATAAAACATATATTTCTAATACCTCCTCTCCCATGAGAGTTATACCTATCTGTGGTTATAAGAATAAGTATTTAGAATGCAGTTAGGAATTATACTAAATTAGGAAGATGGCAGTTGTATGTTTTTATCTAAGATCCCTGGCTTCTCTAGTCCTGATGGTTGGCTGATTCTCTCAGTATCAGGTATGATTTTCCTCATGTTGATCAAGGCATAAGTCCAATTAGATAGCTGTTGGTTACTGTCAAGATATGAACTTTAGGTCTGTCTTGCCATGCTGCTTGTTATTTGGGGTCATGGGCATCACAGCGAGGTTGCCTTTCTCCCCTGGCAGCTTGCACAGTCCCAGCTGGTGTTATGAAAGCTAGTCCTCAGGGGGGAGGCTTTCAGGGAAGTCCCAGCTTGAATCCTCCAAGTCCTGTATCAGATGTGTGTGGTGTCTTTAGCCATGGGTCCTTACCTTCAAGGACAACATAATAGCTTATATTGTTTGGGGAGTTTATGTGGGATTCCCCTCTGTATGTTATGAATATGTTGTATTGCCATTGGTTAATAAAAACCTGCTTTCAGTCAATGGCTTAACAGAATATAGCCAGACTGGAAAAGATACATAGAGACAGTTGGCAGTCAGTAAGATGCCATGTAACCACCAGAGGAGAAAGATGCAAGCTGCCTGCTGGAAACTTGTCCTTATACCACGAGGCTCATGATTAAATATAAAATAATAGAAATGGGTGATGTGGGAGGGTCTTCTGTTTGAGTTGATTTCATTGGTTAATAAAGAAACTGCCTGGCTCATTAGTGGATAATCTGTGGCTTAGTGGATAGTCTGTGGTTTTGGGGGAAACATTATTATCCCCAGTGGCATAACTCCATGAAAATATACAGTTACAAATACCTTATGTATTGTTTTAGTTAGGGTTTCTGTTGCTGTGATAAACACCATGGTCATAAGAAACTTGGAAGAAAGGGTTTACTTCATGTTACAGCTTGTAGTCCATCAGCCAGGGAAGTCAGGATAGGAACTCAAGGCAGGAGCCTAGAGGCAGGACTGAAGCAGAGGCCATGGAGAATTGCTGGTTACGGGCTGGCTCCTGCAGGCTTCTTCAGTCTGCTTTCTTATACATCCAGAACCACCTTCCCATAGGTGCCACCACTTACAATGGGCTGAGCCATTTTGTGTCAATTCCTAATTAGGAAAATGTTCTACAGGTATTCCGACCAGCCATGGTGTATGTGGAGGGGTGTATTCTCAATTGAGATTCCCTCTTCCTAAATAACTCTGGATTTGTCAAGTTGGCATAAAAGTAGCCAGCATATATGTGTAATTTTAAGCAAATACAAAATAATTCTTTATGACTTTTTCACATATTAATGATTTGTTCCTCTCCCATTCCTTATATATTTCCTCCCCCTCTACATTAAACCTTTTCCTATTTCCCCATTCATATCATTTTTTTTGAGACAAGATTTCTCTGTGTAACAGTTCTGACTCTCCTGGAACTTGCTTGGTAAACCAAACTGGCCTCAGATTCACTGAGATCTGTCTGCCTCTGCCTCTGCCTCTGCTTCCTTAGTGCTGGGATTAAAAGCATGGACCGCCACCACCCGACTCTTCATATCATTTGTATCTTGCCATTCTCCTGTCTAGTGGCCCCCCTGGCAGAATTCTGTGAGTCCAGGTGGACCAGGGCTTTTTAAAAATGGATTTTCAAAGCTTCATGGGAACAGGAGCCGATCCAGTCCCGGGACATTGGCCGACCAGGACTGAGCCAGCGACCTGGTCCAGAGCAAATCTGAGACAGTAAACTTTACCAGAACAGGTACAGGGGTGTAACTGCTGAGCGAGTGAGCCAGACCCAGAGACTGCTGAGGGTCCGGATGTGAATCTGGGATCTTTAAGGGAGTAGAACTAAGCCAGGACTCCTATGTGTATGGGTGTGAGTCTAGGACCTCTGAGGAACTAGGCCTGAGGCAGGTCCTCTATGAGTCTGTACACACCCAAGCCTAGGAACTCCAGGGAATAGACCAGAGCCAGAGACCTTTGCAGGACAAATCCCAAGCCAGGGACCTCTGCAGGAGTGGATCCAGACCAGGGACATTGACAGAAACAGGTCTGAACCAACAACTTAGGCTAGAGCAGGCCTGAAACAGCAAACTCCAAGGGAGTGGAACAAAGCCCAGGAGTGCTGAGCAATCTCCAGGAACACTGAGTGACCAATGGGGTAACTAGAACCATGGTACTGACTGTACCATGAGGAACACCCATCTGAACCTTGGATTCACTGGCACCTAGAAGATTAATCAACAGAATCAGACAGCCCCAACCACACCTATTGGAGGAAAAGATCAATAGAAAAGGTAAGAGCACATGCAACACCACAAAGAGCAACACGACACCAGTAAAACCTAAAAACCCTACAAAAGCAAGACTTGAACTACCAAATATAGATGAAGCAGAAGAAAGAAGCAGAAGACCTAAAAATAACTTCAGGAGAATATTTGAAACTCTTAAAGAGGAAATAAGAAATTCACTTTAAAAATGGAGGAAAAGACAAACAAAAAATTGAAAGACATAAGCAAATCACTTAGAGAAAACCAAGAAAAAGCAAACAAACATATGAAAGAAGCTGAAATAGAGACAATGAAAAAAACACAAGCCGAGGGAATCATAGAAACAGAAATCATGACAAAACAATCCGGAACCACAAACACAAGCATAAACAGCAGAATATAAGAGATGGAAGAGAGAATCTCAAACACTGAAGATACAGTAGAGAAAATAGACTCATCAGTCAAAGAAAATATTAAATCTAACAAAAGCTTGACGCAAAATATTCAGGAAATATGGGACACCATGAAAAGGCCAAATCTAAGAATAATAGGTAAAAAAGGAAAGAGAAGAAGTTCAACTCAAAACCACAGAAAACATATTTAACAAAATCATAGAAGAAAACTTTCCCAACCTAAAGAGAGGTATGCCTATGAAGATACAAGAAGCTTATAGAACACCAAACAGACTGGATCAAAAGAAAAGTTCTTTCACTACATAATAATCAAAACACTAAACATACAGAGTAAAGAAAGAATATTAAAGCTGCAAAGGAAAAAGGCAAAGTAACATACAAAGGTAGACCTATTAGACTTACACCTGACTTCTCATTAGAGACAATGAAAGTCAGAAGGTCGTGATCAAGCATTATGCAGACATTAAGAGACCATGGATGCCAGCCCAGACTACTATACCCAGCAAAATTTTCAATCACCATAGAAGGACAAAACAAGATATTCTATGACAAAATCATATTTAACCAATACCTAGCCACAAACCCAGCCCTATACAAAACACTAGAAGGAAAAGTCCAGCCGGGCGGTGGTGGCGCACGCCTTTAATCCCAGCACTTGGGAGGCAGAGACAGGCGGATCTCTGTGAGTTCGAGGCCAGCCTGGTCTACAAGAGCTAGCTCCAGGACAGGCTCTAAAAAAAAGCTGCAGAGAAACCCTGTCTCGAAAAACCAAAAAAAAAAAAAAAAAAGAAAAAAAAAAATAGAAGGAAAAGTCCAAACCAAGGAAGTTAGCTACACCAACAAAAACACAGACAATTGATTGTCTCATAGCAGCAAATCCCAAAGAAAGGGAAAATGCACAAATTAACATCACCAACTATGAAAACTAAATTAACAGGAGATAGCAATCACTGGTCATTAATATCCCTTAATATAAATGGACTCAACTTACCTATAAAAAGGCACAGGCTAACAGATTGGATACAAAAACAGAATCCATCCTTCTTCGGCACACAAGAAACATATCTCAACCTTAAGAACAGATATCGTCTCAGAGTAAAGGGTTGGGGAAAAGTATACCAATGAAATGGACCTAAAAAACAAGCAGGTGTAACTATCCTAGTATCTAACAAAATAGACTTCAAACTAAAATCAGTCAAAAGAGACAAAGAAGGACATTTCATATTAGTCACAGGAAAAATCCATCAAGAGGAAATCTCAATATTGAATATCTATGCCCCAAATACAAGGGCACCCTCGTATGTAAAAGAAATACTTCTAAAGCTTAAATCATACATTAACCCCATACACTAATAGTGGGAAACTTCAACACTCTACTCTCACCACTGGACAGGTCAGTCAGACCAAAAAATGAACAGAGAAATAAGGGAACTAACAGATGTTATGATTCAAATGGACTTAACAGACATCTGTAGAATATTCCATCCAAACAGATAAGAATGTACCTTCTTCTCAGCACCTCATGGAACCTTCTCAAAAACTGACCACATACTGGGTAAAAAAACAAACCTCAACAAATATAAAAAATTGGAAAACCCCATGTATCTTATCAAATCACCATGGCTTAAAACTAGAAAACAACAGCAATACTAATTCCAGAAAGCCCACAAGCACATGGAAATTAAACAATGCTCACCTGAATCATCAATGGGTCAAGGAAGAAATAAGGGGGAAAATTAAAGACTTCCTAAAATTCAACAAAAATGACCACACAACATACCCAAATTTATGGGACACAATGAAAACAGTGTTAAGTTCATAGCACTAAATGCCAACATAAAGAAGCTGAAAAAGTCCCACACTAGTAAATTAACAGAACATTTGAAAACTTTAGAGCAAAAAGAAGCAAATTCACCCAAGAGAACTAGACGACCGGAAATAATCAAATTGAGAGCTGAAATCAACAAAATAGAATCAAAGAAAACAATACAAAGAATCAATGAGACAAAGAGTGTGTTCTTCGAGAAAATCAACAAAATAGACAAACCTTTATCCAAACTAACCAAAAGGAAGAGAAAGAATATCCAAATTAACAAAATCAGAAATGAAAAGGGAGACGTAACAACAGACAGGGAGAAAATACAGAGGATCATCAGGTCATATTTTGAAAACCTGTACTCCACAAAATTGGAAAACTTAAAGGAAATGGACAACTTTCTGAATTTACCAAAATTAAATCAAGACCAGATAAACAAATTAAACAGACCTATAACTGATGAAAAAAATAGAAACAATCATCAAAAGTCTCCCAACCAAGAAAAAAAAGCCCAGGACCTGATGGTTTCAGCCCAGAATTCTACAAGATTTTCAAAAAAGAACTAATACCAAAATTCCTCAAATTATTCCACACAATAAAACAGAAGGACCAGTGCCAAACTCTTTTTATGAGGCTACAATTACCCTGACACCCAAACCACAGAAAATATTACTAAGAAAGAGAATTACAGACCAATCTCACTCATGAACATTGTTGCAAAAATACTAAATAAAATACTGGCAAATCAAATCCAAGAACACAACAGAACCATCATCTACCATGATGAAGGTGGCTTCATTCCAGAGATGCAGGGATGGTTCAACATATGAAAATCTGTCATCGTAATCCACCATATAAACAAACTGAAAAATAAAAACCACATAATCATTTCATTAGACGCTGAAAAATCTTTTGACAAAATACAACATCCCTTGATGATAAAGGTCTTGGAGAGAGCAGGGATACAAGGAACATACCTTAACATAATAAAGGCAATATACAGCAAGGCAACAGCCACCATCAAACTAAATGGAGAGAAACTCCCAGCGATCCCATTGAAATAAGAAGCAAGACAAGGTTGTCCACTCTCCATATCTATTCAATATAGCTCTTGAGGTCCTGGCTAGAGCAATAAGACACCAAAAGGAGATAAGGGGATACAGATTGGAAAAGAAGTCAAACTCTCACTGTTTGCTGATGGTATGAGAGTTTACATTAGCGATCCCAAAAATTCTACCAAGGAACTTCTACAACTCATAAACACTCTCAGTAATGTAGCAGGATACAAGATTAACTCAAAAAAATCAGTAGCCCTCCTGTACACAGATGATAAAAGGGCTGGGAAAGAAATCAGAGAAGCAACACCCTTCACAATAGCCACAAATATCATAAAATATCTTGGAGTAACTCTTACCAAGCAAGTGGGAGACTTGTATGCCAAGAACTTTAAATCTTTGAAGAAAGAAATTGAAGAAGACACCAGAAAGTGGAAAGATCTCCCATGATCTTGGGTAAGTAGAATTAACATAGTAAAAATGGCAATCTTATCTAAAGAAATCTACAGATTCAAAGCAATGCCCAGCAAAATCCCAGCAAAATTCTTCACAGACCTTCAAAGAATGGTACTCAACTTCATATGGAAAAGCAAAAAACCCAGGATAGCCCAAACAATACTGTACAATAAAAGAACTTCTGGAGGCATCACAATCCCTGACTTCAAACTCTACTACAGAGCTACAGTACTGAAAACAGCCTGGTATTGGCATAAGAACAGATAGGAGGATCAATGGAACTGAATAGACAACTCAGATATCAATCCACACACCTTCAAATACCTGATTTTTGATAAAGAAGCAAAAAGTGTCAAATGGAAAAAAGAAAGCATATTTAAAAAGTGGTGGTGGCATAACTTGATATCAACATGTAGAAGAATGAAAATAGACCCATATCTATCACCATGCACAAAACTCAAGTCCAAATGGATCAAAGACCTCAACATAAAGCCAGCCACACCGAACCTTATAGAAGAGAAAGTGGGAAGTACACTTGAATACATTGGCACAGGAGACCACTTCCTAAATATAACCCCAGCAGCACAGACACTGAGAGAAACAATTAATAAATGGGACTTCCTAAAACTGAAAAGCTTCTATAAAGCAATGACAGCTTACAGAATGGGAAAAGATCTTCACCGACCCCACATCGGACAGAGGGCTGATCTCCAAACTATACAAAGAACTCAAGAAATTGGTCATCAAAAGAACACATAATCCAAAAAAAAAAAAAAAAAAAAAAAAAAAAGGCATACAGTCCTAAACAGTGAAGTCTCAACAGAAGAATCTAAAATGACTGAAAGACACTTAAGGAAATGTTCAACATCCTTGGATCCTTGGTCATCAGAGAATGCAAATCAAAAAACTCTTGAGATTCCATTTTACAGCTGAAAGAATGGTCAAGATCAAAAACACTGATGACAACTTATGTGGAGGGGTTGTAGGATAAACGGAACACTTCTGCATTGTTGGTACAGCCCCTTTGGATATCAGTGTGGCGATTTCTCAGAAAATTAGGAAACAACCTTCCTCAAGACCCAGTAATACCACTCTTGGGTATATATCCAAAGGATGCTCAATCCATGCCACTAGGACATGTGCTCAACTATGTCCATAGCAGCTTTATTTGTCATAGCCAGAACCTGGAAACAAGCTAAATGCCCCTCGACTGAAGAATGGATAAGGAAAATGTGGTACATTTACCCATTTACACAGCAGGAAAAAAATAACATCTTGAATTTTGCAGGAAAGTGGATGCAGCTAGAAAAAAAATCATTTTGAGTGAGGTAACCCAGACACAGAAAGACAATTATCGCATGTACTCACTCATAAGTGGTTTTTAAACATAAAGCAAAGAAAATCAGCCCACAAATCACAATCTCAGAACTTAGACAACAATGAAGACACCAAGACAACAAGAGGGACTTACATAGATATAATCTACATGGTAAGTAGAAAGTATAAAAAGACAAGATGTCCTGAGTTAATTGGGAGCATGGGGACCTTGAAGGAGGATTGAAGGGGGAGCAGAGAGGCAAGAAGGGGAGCAGAGAAAAATGTAGAGCTCAATAAATATCAAGTTAAGGCAGCGAGGCCACCGGCGACGGCGGTGGCTACGACTCAGGCTGTGCTCCGCCCTGTTCGCCTTGGTTCCCCGGCCGCCTCGGCAGACATGTTGTGAAGCGGCGGCGCGGGTGCCCGAAGGATGGTTTGGCCGAGGCGGCGGCAACCGCTGCTGGTGGCGGCGGCCGCGGGGGCTCGGGCTCTGTAGAGCCGTAGGGCCGGGCCTGTGGGTGTCCGCCCGGGCCTGCGGCCGGCGGGGCTCCCGTGCCGTCCGGGTCCGTGTGAGCCGGTACCGGAGGGCGATCCCCGGAGCCCTCGCACCACGACCTTCCCTTCAGACCCGCACTAGAATCTCCCACACAGTGGGCGTTCTCGGCCCTCGAACCCACCTCTTCCTCCTCTCCGAGCTCTCCCGACCCCGACGTCCCTTCCCGGGGGCGGCCTGAAATCTTCGCGGAGTGGTGGACCAGACTGGAGGAGTTTTAAAAGTTGGGGCCTGAAAGGCAGGAAGGTACGATGGCTTCCTTGTCAGGCAGCGATGGTGATCTCACTATCCCCAGAGCTGCTATAAATAAGATGGTCAAAGAGACTCCCTAACGTCTGGCCGCCCGAGGGCTGGTCGTGAACTGCTGCACTGAATTCATTCACCTTTTATCTTGCGAAGCCAATGAGATTTGCATCAAGTCGAAAAGAAGACGATTTCCCCAGAGCACGTCATACAAGGACTAGAAAGTTTGGGCTTTGGCTCTTACATCAGTAAGGAAAAGAAGTCTTACAAGAATGCAAGACAGTAGCGCTAAAAAGAAGAAAGGCCAGTTCTCCTTTGGAAAACCTTGGCATTCCTGAGGAAGAGCTATTGAGACAGCAACAGGAATTGTTGGCAAAGGCTAGACAGCAACAAGCAGAATTGGCCTAACAGGAATGGCTTCAAATGCAGCAAGCCGCCCAACAAGCCCAGCTTGCTGCAGCCTCAGCCAGCGCATTCAATCAGGCAGGATCTTCTCAAGATGAAGAGGATGGTGGTGATATCTGAAATTCACCATCTCGGCTTCTGTGTCCTCTATAAAAAAAAAAAAAAAAAAAAAAAAAAAAAAAAAAAAAAAAAAGTGGAAGAAATGCTTATCTGTAATTGTGTATGCATCTTGGTGGACTTAGCTTTGGTATCCTAGAGACGGCTGCTGTCAGGTTTCAACTGCTGTGCTATACTTGTCAAACTGTCTCTTTCAACATGGAAAATCTAAGGTTCAATAGAACATCAGCTTTGAATCTGTAATGGTGTTTCTGGAATCTATGAGCAGTGTGAACCCTTTATTTGGTCTATAAATAGTATTACAGAAAATGTCAGGTTTATAAAAATACAGTGAAATTTACATACATGTCTTAATTTGTATTTGCATTATCTCTGCTCTTTTAACTGAACTAAAATTGAGAGTTTTATTGAGATGGGGCATGGTGTGATGCAGAATACGTTGAATCAGGTCGGCAGAAAAAAATCAGTTCTATATAGTATCTAATTTTTTTGTCTTTTAAAGTGAGTATATATGCACGCAACAATTATATATGCTCAGATAAATATACTTGCTAAGAGAAAAACTCAAATAAGACATTCAAAAACTAGAAAGGAAATGTATTCACTAATAGCTGTATAAATTTGGTGAGTTATGTTTTTTATTTTGTTATTGTTTTATGTAACAGTAAAGACTACTTTTATTATAGTATAATTTATCCTGAGCTACACTATGCCATTTCAGAAACTGGCTAATCTTGAAGAGTGTTGTGATTCGTACTGTTTCACTCCAGTTTGGTAACTGTTGATATTATTAATTTCTTGGTTCGTGTTTATGTCATTTACATATAGAGGTAAGACTTATGCAACCATTGCTTGGGTTCTGTTGGTTTAACAGAGGCTCATGGATATTCAGACTTGCTAGGGGAAATAAGTGAAAACTAATGAATATGTTTGCTATGAGAGAGGGCTTTAAAAATATTATTAACATGTAGTTTACATATTGTTTGGTTTTAGCATAACATTTACATTTTCTTGACTAGGTGACCTTAAGAGTCCAGTGTTAATACTTGATATGACATTGCCCCCCCCCATAGTTGAGTGATGGCTTAAAAGTTTTGTGTTTGATTAAAAAGTGTCATAACTGACCAGCCCTATATGAAGTGTTAACTTGCTTGTTAAAAGGGAGCAGCTTGAATTTGGTTTCAGTGACTAAAGTGTGATAGTGTTTGCGAGAGGGACCCAGTGTATTTGGAGAAATGGTGTATTGCTTGTGTTTGGAAACAAAAAAATGCCATCTAAGGAAGTCATTAAGTTCCTTTGTCTGTTGCCAAGTCATTTAAATTTCTTTATTCACCAAGCCCCAGAAGAGATTCTAACAGCCAGGATTTTAATTTTAATTGGAGAACTAAGTAGAGTTTATAAGTATTAGATTTCTTAATATTCATATTTTGCAGTTTTAGAAAAAGGGAAATATTGTTATGCATTTATCAGATAGATATACTTCCCCAGTATAACAGAAAAGGTAGTAAAAAGGATAGTAATTTTGCTGAAAGCTTTATGCTGAAGTTATTTTAAGGTATTTCATGGATATGCCCATGAAGTGTTTGGAAAAAACTAGAAGGAATTGTTTTTTCAAAAAGGTTAAGTACCAAAGGTAGGTAGTTTAGTCTACAAAAATAAGTTAGTCACTGTTGGCTATTCTAATTTGTAGTGTAACATTCTTTCACTTTGTTTTAAGTGTATGTTTCTCAAACAATTTAGATATTTTTCCATACTTTTTTTTTCTGATGCAGACTTCAGGTTAATTGATATTTTACTGCATCTGATAATGTATTATTTGTTTGAAACCTAGTGACTTTTCATTTTGATGTTCCTGTGATTTCATATGCTGTATTCTTCAAGCAATAAAATTCTGTTGTGTTTTATTAAATAAATAAATAAATATCAAGGTTTTTAAAAAGAAAAGAAATGCTTTCATAAAATTGTTTCACTACAGTTAAGATCTTTCCTGGGTTGTGGTCTGATTTAGAGAAATTTCCTTGAGCTGGAATGTATATTCTATGGTGTGTGGGTGGAATATTTCATAGATTTCTATTAAGTTCACTTGATGCACATCAGTTATTTCTGATTTTTCTGTCTTTTGTCAAGAAGATAGTCTACAGAGTACTGAACCCGTATGAGGCCTGGATTGTAGTTACTCTACATCTTAACTGTTCTGTGAACATTTGTCCATCAGAGTTTGGGGTCAGCACAAAATGAGGAACTGTAATAAATGAGGACCTGGGATTCTTCTCTTTCACCTTTGCCCACAAATAACAGTTAGTATATTCATGGTGTTCCACATTTCTGGAATATTTCTTTTATGTAGTTTTAATTTCATATTCATTGTGTGATCTCTTCCCTCTACTTTATCTTTGAGGCCTGCTAAAGTTTCTTCTACTTGACCCACTCTGTGTGTGAGACTTTCCACTCAGTTTTCCAATTGGATCATTAAGATTTTCAGTTCTCCCTTCACTTCAGCTTGAGCTCTCTTCAATATTCTATCTCGCTTTTTTTAAATCTCATTTTTTAAATTCTGGATTGTCTTCATTATTTCCATCAGTCTTATGATCCTGTTTTCTTGGGAATCGCCCAAGCATTTATTCTCTTTAAATTTATTGAGTTGTTTTTTCTCTAACACCAATTCTGTGGTGAACTCTGTAATTTCTGTATTAAGAATGTCTGTGGTCTGGGGTTGATTCTCATTGGAGAACATTTTATAGGACTGGTGGGTTTGCATGGGAAATATACTGCCTTGATCTTTTCTGTTGTTTGTATGTTTTTCATGAAAACTGGATGTGTAGACTTCTTTTGTTGGTTCTGTGTCTGATGTGGACACAGCAAGCTGGCACAAAACACAGAATATGTGGGAATGGCTCAGACCAGACATTGGATATGGTGTGGGAGGGATGGATCAGGGGATAGTAGGAGTTTGGGTGCGAGGGCCTCTACAACCACCACAGCCAGCAGAGTAAGAACCTACAGGAGGGAAGAAAGGAGTCTGACCCTGAGTAGTTTATTTTGGGCATACTTAAGCACAGCACAATTTGGTGAAAAATTTCCTGGTGATAAACTTAATCCCCGGGGCACACTAAAGCATAAGACAAAACTACACCAAGACTCTTTGTAAAGTACAAGTGACATCTTCCCTAAACATGGGTTCTATAGATTGACAAGCTCATGATAAGGGTCTGGTGGAGGATCTGTTGTGATCTTCAATACATAGTTCAAAGGTCACCAGGATGTTAACCACATATATTCCCAGCCTCCTGAGTGGGAAATAGGTAATACATTCCTTTCTTTGAAGGGACAAGCCTGTGTGTTTGGCATTCCTGGTTCCCTAGTGCTTCTCTGTGAGCACAAGGGCCTCTGTGCCTCCCACAGCTGGGGAGGGTCTGACGTGTGTGCAGATGTGCATGCTGGCCCAAGCTGGAGGTTGATGGCAGTGGGAGTGGAGCTCACCAGAATATACCAGGGCAATGGTGTGGAGCCCAGGCTAGATCTGAGGAAGGGGAGGTATGCAGAAAGTAGGATTAGAAGGATACACCAGGCTAGACGGCAACAGAAAATGTTCAGGACAGGACTGAGCCTGGAGGTTTGATATTGCATGGAAAGGGTAAAGTCAGGGGTTCCAGTGGGGGCAAGGACAGAATATTCTTCTGCACTTTTTCAGAGAGGGCATCACTATTCTGTAGCTCTGGCTGTCCTGGAACTCATCATTTAGACCAGGCTGGCCACGAACTCACAGAGGTCCATGTAGTTCTGCCTCATAAGGGCTGGGATTAAAGGCCTGTACCACTCCACTTGACGAAAGACAAAGCTTTTTCAAGGAAATTTTCTGTTATTGTTATTTTGCTGGAATGTGTGTTTTCCTGTTCTTTTGCTTTTACCATTAAAATAACTTAAATTTTTATTTTGTGTATTGATGTGTTTTGCCTACAGGTATGTATGTGTATCACAGGTGTTTTGAGCACAGAGGCTAGAGGAGGACATCAAACTCTCTGGAGCTGGAGTTACAGATGGTAGTGAGATGTCCTGTAGATGCTGAGCCCTAACCTGGGTCCTCAGCAAGAGCAGGTGTGCCTGTCACCTCTCAGCCAGCTCTCCAGGTTCTCCCTCACTATTTTAAATTTTGAATTTTGTTTTCTCTGCTATTTTTCCTTCTTGAAAAAGAAAAACCTTTTACTAGGTTTTTCCTGCTTCCCTGACTTCCATCTACATCTTGTTTCCTTCCTTCCTTCCTTTCTTTTTTCTTTCTTTCTTTCTTTTTTTCCTTCTTTCTTTCTTTTTTTCTTTCTTTCTTATTTTTGGACTTAAATTATTCTTCTTTGTTTTGCCCATTTTTTTAATTTCTTCATTTTGCACATTAATTTTACTTTTAAACAATTTGGGTAATTCTACAATGTTGGTAGTCAAATCTTCCCTTTTATTAGTGTTCTTGTTTAGTTTTTTTTCCTCAATTTACAAGCTTTGCTTTTATTTGTAGTGATTATTGTTTGTCTTCTTCCTAAGTGATATCTGCAATCCCAGCTCAACAGGTCGAAGACATGAGATGCACATAACAATGGTTAATATTATTTATATCACAAGAACCAGGATGAACAACTGTTCTCTATTATTTAATAACATGAGTGACAGTGTCTGTGGATTCTAGCAATGCAGCTTTATTAAAACTTGAAAACCTTCCTTGCCTCTTCAATTTTTTTCACATCAGGTGGAGGCTTTCTCTGGCTGCCAGGCTGCAGGAACTTCTTCACATTGGGCAGGCTGCTGATTCTGCTCTTCAGGGCCTGTAATCCAGAAAACACAGCCTGAGAGTCAGAACTGCTCAAGTACACAGTCCAAAACACATGAGTCCCCAAAACACGACCAAATGCATCCTTGCAACAGGTCCAGAGTAGACGTGAGAAGAATGACAAATCCCTGAGCTAGAAACCATAGCTCAGCACAATTTCCTTTTTTTCTTTTTTTTTTTTTTTTTTTTTTTTTTTTTTTTTTTTTTGGTTTTTCGAGACAGGGTTTCTCTGCAGCTTTTTTTTTTTTAGAGCCTGTCCTGGAACTAGCTCTTGTAGACCAGGCTGGCCTCGAACTCACAGAGATCCGCCTGCCTCTGCCTCCCGAGTGCTGGGATTAAAGGCGTGCGCAACCACCGCCCGGCCTCAGCACAATTTCCTTAAGACCTCCTTTGACATCCAGTTGCCTTCTCCTCAGGCCCCTGCACACAGCCTGTGCAGAGTGTTGTGCAGAGCACAGAGCACAGAGCACGGTGTCTCTCAGGTGTGAAATCAGAGACTACCAGAGAAAAGTGAAGCTGTGAAAAACTGAGCTGGAAGTAGGGACAGAAAATATCCATGTCTAAAGAGGAGCAACTCATAGTCAGTTTTTACACTGGAGATAAGGATGGCGTAACAGGGGGTAGGGGAGACAGCATGGTGGGCACCATAGAGAGGGAAGCACAGTGCTGAGGAGTCAGAGCTGAGGAAGGGGGGCAGCATGACAGAGACCTGTTCAGACGCTGAGTGTGCAGAGAAAGGCCACATGAGATGAAAGATGAAGGCCAGAAGCAGCCTGCAAGGAACAGGGGTCCAAGGAGAGAGCTGTGGGGTCCTGTGTCTTTATCATTGGAAAAATATATTATTGGGGTAGCAGCCTCAAATCTCTATTCACAAAAAGTTTATTTTCATGCCTGAAACCAGTGTCTAGTAGCTCAGTGTGGAAGCCGAAGTGTAGGCCTTCAGGAGCGACAGGCCACCATATCCTCAGAGGCATGTGTGTGCAGCTGCCTCTCTTAGGTGGTCTCACCTTCAGCAGGGGGAAAGAGTCCAGAAGGCTGGAGTCAAGCTCTTCAACATAGAGGAGAACTTCCAGCAGGTGAATGTCCACCCTGGTTAGCCTGTTCCCAACAAGGTAGTCTTGTCCGTGGCTCTTCAAGACCTGCCAAATTAAGGGAGACAGATTAGGAACATATAGGGTTAAGCTGGGGCCACTACCCTTTCCAAGTCTCCCAATGGAGTCTCTGACTCTTCCTGGCAGGTATACAACTGCAGACACAGGCCTATCATGCAAGAGGCAGCATGAGAAGTCAGGCACGCGACCTCCTCTCTAAAGCTCAGGTGACCTTTCTCTGTCATTGCACATTCCATGGCCTTCGCACCGCCACCCTATGTACATTTTCCACATGGGATAAGGGCTTAGCCCCTTGCACATCATGGCTCCTCCCCTTAGTTTGAAATGACAGAGCACCGGGAGTTCAGGACGTTCCTCTCCCTGTCCTGTCTGTTCAGTCCCGTGGGCAGAGGCCTCATATGCAGGGAACATCAGTCTCCAGAGAACACCCTGTGTCTGTCCTCTCCTGTGTCTGCTTTCCTCGGTTCTCTGGAATCTGAACTACACCTGGCTGAGCTACAATACATCCTCCCTGTACAGCATCGGCTCTGACTCCCAACCTTCACTGCGTCATGACTGACAGGGCTGAATTGTACAGGGGGAACTGAGTCGGAGTCTCAGTAACTTTGTACAGACAAGCATGCCAACACCATATGGGACTAATATTGCTATCTGATAGGTGGCTATGAATTTATTTAGCATTTATTTCAACATTTCTGGTTGTGAGAAGATTTAATAATAGCACTGTCTCAGTTACAGTTTATGACATTTACTTAACTATCCCAGCAATATGAAAATCACTGATAACCTAAAGGACAAGCTCTTGCTACATCATGAGCTACAAGTAGAGAAGAATTCAAATGCTTTGTGGTCACCTTATCACACTGTGTATGTCTACAGAGAAAAAATATAATGACCACATTCAGAAACAAAGCCAGGCACGGTGGCACACATTTAATTCAAGCACTCAAGATGCTGAGGTAGGTGGATCTCTGGGAGCTTGAGGCCAGTCCACAGAGAGAGTTCAGAGAGGCAGAACTATATAATGCAGAAATCCTGTAGTAAAGAAAAAGAAGAAAAAGGAAAGAAGAAAACCTAAAACTACAAAAGGAAGCATCAAATGTTCTCAGTAAAGAACTCACTGTGTGCTTGAAGTTCATGAATCACACACCAGAGATGATTCAAGCTGTGTTGGCTGGGCGTTGTGTCCTGTGAGACACAGTCTTGTCTCCAGCGGGCTGTGTGGGGACCTGTGGCTCCTAAATCCCTCACTGCTTCCACAGAGCAGAGGCAGCCGTGAGTAAACTTTCAGTGAATTATAAATGGGGTCAAAGTCAGGTCTCTGACTAATGTTTAGGATGCCCTTATTCTATAGGATCATAGCTTTTTGTTTGTGTGTTTTGTTTTGTTTTTTGAGACAGGGTTTCTTTGTAGCTTTGGAGCCTGTCCTGGAACTATTTCTTGTAGACCAAGCTGGCCTCACAACGATCTGCCTGCCTCTTTCTCCCAAGTGCTGGGATTAAAGTGCACCACCACAGCCTGGATTGGGATCCTAGGTTTGTTCTTAGCTTTCAGTTGACAGAAGATCAAGTCAGTCTGAAGTATTCTTGATCTACATCCAAAGAGAAGCCCCGACTAAGACAGGCACCACATGTACACCGACACCCCTTCATGTGTGGATGTGCATAGCTCTCCTCCCAAGCCTGCCATCTGTGACCCTAACTCCTGCAGGCCAGTGTTCCTTTACATCTCTTCATCAGCCTCCTCCTCTCCCCCGCATCACTGTCCTAGGTCAGGTTCTTCTCCTCCGTCTTTGAAGCTCTCTCCTCTTCTCCTGACAGCCAGTGCTCTCTGGTCTCCCTGTGTGATGTGACAGAATATTTTCCCATCTGTGTTTTTCTGTAGTTTGCCCTGGAATGAAGCCCGGTGTGTCTGCAGGATCTAGGTCCATCTCTGGTGTGGCTCAGCCTTCCACAAATCAGGTCTGGTTATGACCTTGAACCCTGTTGAATGTGGACCACTAGATTGGTGTGACCATGCGGTGCTCCTTCACAGGCCATTTTTATACAGCGTCCTGTGGGCAGGGAGCTTCACAGAGAGGCTCATGGAAGGTCAGTGCGGCAGCACCCTGTCCCTCCCAACTTCTTCCTTTCTCTTGTCCTGGAAACTCAGTGTCCCCAGACTTCAAACAGCCTACTTACATTTTCAAAGGCAGGCAAGTACCGGTTTTTGGTCTTGTCTTTTACCAAGGAGATCTTGGCTTCTCTTTGGTCTGGAGGACACATGACCAATTGTATGATCATTTCAGTCAGATCTACAATCCCCTCTGTATACATGTCAATCCTGAAAGACAGAATTATCCCTATGGTCAATGGTTTTCAGGGATTCACTATTTGATATTTTAATCTAAAAATCAGAGAAATTTACACAGAAAAGTAGTTCCAAAGTTACTCTCCTTTAATCAGTCATTATCTTTTATATTTAATAGATATATTAACTTTCCCTTTAGTATAATTCTGATACACTTTTAGAATTTTTCAAACCCACACATGGCCCATCCCAAGGACAAAGAGCATCACTGGCCCATCTAGAGATGCAGTCGTGATATACTTGATGGTATCCCAGAAGATAATCATCAAACTCTACAAAGGTCTCTCTACAAAGGTCTCTCTCTCTCTCTCTCTCTCTCTCTCTCTCTCTCTCTCTCTCTCTCTCTCTCTCTCTCTCTCCTTTCTCTCTTTCTTCCTCTGACATGATTTGTTCTTGACCACTATGCAAAGATTCTCAGAGCTAACAAGCTATCTCCCAGATAAGCTCAAAACAGAGTCCTGGCTGAGCCCCCAGATGCATCTCTGCACATCTCTCATTCCACTCAGGAGCATCTAGGTGAGTGTTAGATATTCTCCACCTGTTTATCATAAGAGCTCACTCTCCAGCTGGATTCTGGCCGTGCTAACATTTGTCAAGGCGAGCCTATTTTTTCACTCCTTTCAACCACAGCACACACAGACACATACATCCCTTGTTCTAAACTGTATTTCACAAGGTGCTTTTGGGAGAGTTCACTGTCATACTTCCACACACTTCCGGTTTTGGCCCCCCAAAGGTAGTATTCTGTGTTCCAATGCATCTCTTTCATTCTAAGACAGCTGACACCCTCCAATGTTAGCAGAGTCTGATCTTCATTCCCTTCTGACCCCAATCCTGCCATTGTGGCAGCTGTTGCATGAGGACGGATCGCTTCCTTCTTATCCATGGGGAGATGGGAAACATTTCATATGACTGGAGCCAGGATCCTGTGCCCTGGAGTCCGCTCACTGAACATCATACAGTGTTCACGCTTTCCTTTGTTTTGCTTCCCTCACTCCTTCATGTATGTTCATGGCTAAAATCATACGCTGTGCTCCTCTTTCATCTTTTATTGAATATCATGTCTGATTCTGCCATGAGAAAATTATAAATAATGCTGCTAGAAGCATTTCTATTCAACCACTGTTACAACTGAGTCTGTTTTCCACGGAGAAACGTTTCCTGCACTAGGGTTCCTGGCTAGCATCACGTTTAACTTTTGAGCAACTGCAATACTCCTACACAGTGGTTTATGAGTGAAGGATTTTGTCAAGCAAAGTGGGTCCCAGCATGGGTGGTGCAGTCCATAGAACTGCTTTAGTCCTTAATGAAATGCTAGGTAAACCTGGTTCTTGGGAACCTAAGCCTCATTGAGTTGAGCAGTCCACACAACTGGCTGGGAAATCAAGTTTTTGCTCTCCACTATTCCTATATATGGGATGAGCGAGGCAGCTCCTTCACCCTTCCTTTCCTAGGACTCCTCCTCCAGCCTCAAGCCCTGTGTCCTTTGCCCTAAGCTGTTGGCTGAGGTCCAGCACTGAAGCCTTGAGCACCTGGAGTCATGTCACCCCCATGCTCAGACCCTTGGCCACCGTGTTTGCGATTCTGTCCCTGTGCTGTGCTGACAACATCATCCTCAGCCATAGCCACACTCCCCCACATCCACCCCATTGTTCTTCCCTCTCCTCCACGGACTCTTCCATCCTTGGCCTAAGTGGTATAACCAGCCTGCTCTAGACATAAACCCAGCCACCCTCGTGCTCACTGATGGAGGAACCCAAATTTCCTTTGTTTCCCCTTGGAGTAACAACAGGAAAGATATCATACAGGGCTCTCTCCTTCGCGTCCTTCCCATAGAGGTCGTATTTGGTGGCAATGTAGTTGAGAATGGCTCTGGTCTGTACCAGCTTCATCCCGTCAATCTCCACCATGGGCACCTGCTGAAACATCAAACTCCCATCTGTGAAAGAAGAAAGGAAAATGTCTGTGAGATGTCCATGTCTCACTTCTCAGGAGCAGAAAATTTGTATTGAAGTGTCTGAATACGAAAAGGAAAGATAAATGATTGCCTCTCAGTCTTTCAAGCTGAACCCTTTAAGCTGAACCCTTTTACTTTAAGTTTCTGTTTCCTCACCCATCTTCCTTAGGCTTTTGAGTGTCTCACATCCATCTTTATTTCCTATCCAGACACATATTATATTTCTAGTGCATGTTTTCATGTCAGTTCATGTCCCTGTGTGCATTTGGAAGAGGAGGAGGGACAGCAGAGGACCTCCATGAAAACAGAGCTAATATGCTTGACAATCTCATCGTGTTCATGACATTAAGGTGATGTGTGACATTTTCTTATGCAGTGAGCCACCATGAGTTCCCCCGGCCTGTTCTTATGGAGTGATAGTCACTCATCAGTAGCTATGATGAAAACGCTCAAGAAAATCATCCCAGCTGTTTTTCCTCCTGTGATTTAATCAATGGCCATGTACCTGTGTGGTTATTGGATCTTGTGGGTGAAACCCCGCCTGTATAATCAGTGAGAGGGAGCGTGAATGAAATTGCTCACTGATGCAGAAAGAGTGAGAAAACATCTATTCCCAAGTCCCCGGACAAATTCTTTTTTTTTTTTTTTTGAAAGAGAGAATCTTTTTATTTATTAAGTATACAATGTTCTGTCTGCATATATGCCTGGAGGCCAGAAGAGGGCACCAGATCTCATTACAGATGGTTGTGAGCCACCATGTGGTTGCTGGGAATTGAACTCAGGACCTTCGGAAGAGCAGGCAATGCTCTTAACCGCTGAGCCATCTTGCCAGCCCCCGGACAAATTCTTGTAGAAATCTGCACCGCACTTTTATCACTGTCTCCATTTTCAGACCCTTCAGGAGCCCCACCACCTCCATCACATCCCTCCGCCATTCCTGACTGTTCCCACCCATCACCAGGCGACATCACCTTCTGGTAAACTGTGGAGTAGGCACCATATGGAGGACATACAGACACTTGATGTTACCTTTCATTAACTTTTCCATGTCTGCTGGGGCTTCTATAAACTTCTCTTCAAACTAAAAGCAGAAAAAGTAAATGCATTCTCAATAGCTCATTCTGTATCACTGTAGATTTTGAACTTGACAACTACCTGTATTACTAAGTTTTCTGAAGTTGAGACTTACAGTAGATGAAGGAGTCTGATGGTGACCACATGGAAATTCAGATTAAACCCATCAAGCAAAGGTGTCAATCATTACATGCTGCTCATTACTGTAGTGTTCCTACACCCTGACCCACCATGTTCATGCTTTGGTCCTAAGAAGAGAGTGATCTCACTAGAGGGCCAGCACTGGGAGATTGAGGTTTGGGGCTCTCAGGAAAGACAACTCTAATGATATAGAATAGAAGTTTCTATGTCTTCACCATGGCCATTGCATAGACCCAAGATCACCTGAGGTTTTTTTTTTTCTTTAAGATTTAGTATTGCTAATTTTAAGTGTGTGTGTGTGTGTGTGTGTATGCGTGTGTGTGGTCTTGCACATGGGAATACATCCATCTCAGAGGTCAGAGTTCATAGAGGCCAGAGGTTAGAGATTCCATTAGAGATGGAGTGACTTATGTATGGGAGTTGGAAGAAATAGAAGGTTGTCTGCATGTGCAATAAGGACTTTAGAAGCCAAGCCATTACTCTAGCCCCACAGCAAGTTGCTTACATTGTAGGGCTGTTGTTCTGTTTCTAAAAGGTTTGTTTTGCTTATGAAAATTACATGTTTTTGGGTGAGGGTGCACATACCCAATGATGGTCTACTCTGGACTTTTATATAGGTTCCTGGGATCAAAACCCATGTGGCTTAATCTTTAGCCACCAGCCATCTCTCCAACCATCTAGAGTAATTTAAACTGATGGAGGAGAGTTATCTGTCTATGTTACTTTTATTGGTTAATTAATAAAGAAAACTGCCTTGGCCCTTTAAGAGACAGAAAATTAGGTAGACGGAGTAGACAGAACAGAATTGTGGGAACAAGGAAGTAGAGTTGGGGAGCTGCTTCAGGCAGTCTCCATAGTGAGTCTCCATGCTGCTCCTCTCTGAGATGGACGCAGGTTAAGATGTCTCCTGGTAAGCCACACCTCGTGGTGCTACCCAGATTACTAAATATGGGTTAAAGGAAGATGTGAGAATTAACCAATAAGAGGCTGAAACTATGGGCCAGGCAGTGTTTAAATGAATACAGTTTCCGTGTAATTATTTCGGGTGTAAAGCTAGCCGGGTGGCGGGACACAGCCCCCGCCGCTTCATTCTACATTAAACCACTTTGTTCCTTTCACAGTCTAAAGAAATGTTTCAGACGTGAAAGGTTGAAAATCAGCTCCTCCCCTGCGTGGTGAGACAGTTTGTGGACAATCCCATAACCCCACAGATTGGACTGACAGACAATGTAATGACGTCAACAACGTGCACAGCACTCAGATAGGTGCAGGGAGTGGTGACAGTCATCACAGAGGATGGCTGAACTGTGATGGGCTTGGTGGGTGTGAGGGGGTGATGTCAGTGGCAGTCTGTGGGCACAGTGAGCTGGAAGGTCCGATCCAGGGTCTCTAGCGGCCTCTGCCCACTGCCTTCTCAGTCACTATGGACACAGAAGAGGAAGGCTTGTACAGACCCCCCATCCTCTCCTCCTGATCTGAATCAACAGTCCTGTGGCTTAGAACATCCCCTGAGCCACAGAGCTGGTGTACACACACTGGTACCCAATTATTCATGTATTTAAAGAATCCTCCTGGACTGGCACTAACATGTCTCGGCTCTTATGCACTCCTTTTTTCAGAAAGGATCAGCTGAAGCCCTGTTTGGTTAGGAATGGAGGTGGATTCCACAGCTGAGGGAAACACGTTGCCATGACACTGAGGGAGGACACCAAAGTCGCCTCAACAGATACCACTTCATCTTTTAACCTCCCCATTCTGTTCCTGTCTGAGGAAGCCAAGATCTCAGGCAGCTTCCAGGACTTCCTCTCAGGAAATACCAATAGCTGAGCTCCCCTGGAGTGAGCTGGGAAGTGTTTTTCCCAGTGGCGCCTCCAGAGGGCAGCACTAACATCTACCAGAATTTTCTGCTCTAAAGCTGGAAAGAAAACATTTAACCTCAGAATGTTGCTTTCACACTCACTTCGGCCCCTCTCACACTTTCCGGAAAGCTCACAGATGTGGGGCCACCTGAAGATCGGAGCCCCATCTTATTCACCAGCTTTAACCTCCCGATCAGCCCTGCCCCTGGCATTTGAGGGTTCCTAGAAACCGATTACTAAGTGTTGCTGGACTGTGTCAGCTAATGTCCACCGGGTTCATCTCTGTGCCCATCTTCTCTGTGACTGACACGAAGGTCAGACACCCCCAAAGTGTTACACGTCCCTATCACAAACACTTTATCATGAATCTCCAAATGTAAGTACTCTTTTTAAAAAAAAAAATGGTGTCACACCTAAATCAAAATATCATGCCATGACCTGCAATAAGCAATTAATATTGCCTAATAATCAATATTCAAGTTTCCATTTTTATATGTCTTTTTTGTAATTTGATTCAACTTAAATAAGAAAGTAACCGAATAAGTATTTGAATATTTTTTCTATTGAAAACATCTTTTAATATGAGTGTGTTCTTTGATATAGAGCAAAGTAAATTTTTCATTTGTTCAAATCAGTCCTGTCAGGGACCATTTTCCTAAGGATAGATTTGTCAGGGACCATCGTCCTTACAGGGATAGCAGAGGTCATTGTCCTAAGGATGTTTACAGAGAACCCACCCCTCATCCCACTATCTTGAGAGCTATCCATTAACGGAACCCACCCCTTACTCCAATGCTAATGGATCACATCTGTTAACGGAACCCACCCCTTACTCCAATGTTAATTAATCACATGCTTCAGCTTACACCAGGTGCTGGCTGATGACCTTCAGTTACCCCGGCAGAGTTCCTGCCTACCCCTACCTCCACCCCATTCAAGGGTATATAAGCTGTAACTTTCACCCCAATAAATGGAGACCTTGACAATAGAATCTTGCTTGGTCTCCTTCCTCTTCTTCAGCCCATGTCTTGCAGGTTAGTGCCCCTTCAGAGGACCCTGAATAGCTGACCTTGCCGGCGGGGTTACAGTCCATTTCCTTCTTAATACAAGATGACTATAATTTTTTGTGGGGTTGGTTTTCACATTTTTACTGAGGGAGCAACAGGAAAGGGGGCCTCTTCCATCAGGAGATCTATTTACGGTTTCTTCAATCATTCTAGGCTTAGCCCTGCCCTGAGGTCCTGATGGTGGCTAAGCACATTGGGCATGTTCCCATTGTCTCCCACAGGGATGGGGTTTCTGTAGTGTATGGCCTGGTTGATCAAGGTGGTATACTTGGTATAAGGGTTGACTGAGGCATAATTATAGTCCCAACCACCTTGGACTTGGCAGAGTCATGGGCACCAAGACAACTACCATTTAGGGTAAAATTGTGTCCAGATTTCCTGGTGTGGAGCCTCTCATCTTAGAGAAGTATTTAAAACTTGTCATAGGTCCTGTTTCAGAACAAGGCACAACCTACCTCCACTCCTGCTGCAGCCAGGAGCCACCTGATGCACTCCATCCTGCCCCTGGCATTCCAGTAGTGAAGCACGGGCTTCCCAGCCATGGCTGCAACTGTGGTTTCACTGTGAATGGAAAAGCAAAGAGATCAATCCCTGGGAGACTGCGCTCTGGGATACGGTTAGTAATACAGCACTAGGGAAGGGCAGTCTGCCTTCTTTTGCTTGGCCCAGGAAGGTCTATTGAATAATTTCTCATTCATCAGTGAGCACCAACCTGCAATTGTACCAAACAAATCTCAGCTGGTCATATGCCTTCACTTTGAGAACACAGAGAAAGCATTCCGGATCCTATAGTGATGAAGGACTGGGAGCCTGTTGAACTTTGGAAGCAGAGCCATCGTGGAGGGGGTGAGACAAAGTCCCTCTCCAGCCTTTTGGTCCCTGGGTTGTTCACTTCAGAAGCTTTTGATGGCTTCACCCAGGCTGTGCCAAACCCTTGTTCTCCCCACAGGAGAAGGGCCCATCTCTTGGTTGCAGGTCTGTTCCCCACTGCTAGACTGGATCCTGTTCTACAGTACAGAAGGCGGTAGCTGATGCATCAACGTCATATCACAGGGAGTCACTGCCTTTGGTGCACACCACATAACGGGCAGGTGCTCATGTGAACTTCGTGTAACCACCACAGGGTTTGCTGGTGAGGGGCTGCCCCTGTTTCCAGTTTCTAGGAGAGATAGATGTCCATACAGTCATATGAACTCTCCTTTGCCCTGGAGGGTTCAATACTGGGGATTCACAGGGACTCTGAAATGCTGAGGCTTTCAGATCCCTCCCCATATGCAGAACCTTTAACCTCTTGGTTTAGAGCTGCACACTGTCTCAGTGTCCGCTGGTCTTCTCCAGATTAGTGATGGATGCTTTGAACCTTAGCATAGGGTTGGCCGCATAACAGCTGAGGGTCAGAGTTTGGGTTTTACCTCGTTCCTCTACAAACTCATTTCTTCCTGCCATGTCTTCCTACAGAATTTTAAACTGTTTTCTGATCTCGCACTCATTTCCTCATACACACAGCTGTGATTACTGAAAAAGCAACCTTCTCTCTGATATATGATGAAAGGTTAGTCTACATTCCTTGGACATTTCATGATTCAATAGTTCAAGATTTGTAGGGCCCGGGTCTGCCCTTGTTCCTGGGGCTCACCTTGAGGACGGTTTCTGGTCAGATGACTAAGCATCCTGTTTGTTCCTGTGCTCCCTCTGCCCTGCCTGGTGATTTGTTGTAGGGCATTGTTGACTCTATTGTTGGTATGGTAATTTCCCACCTGCCTAGGTGGAAGTCCTTGTGCAGCAGTTAGATATGGTAATTTCCCACCTGCCTGGGTGGAATTCCTTGGGCAGGAGTGGGGTATTTAAGATTTTCCCCAAGGCTAAATAAACGGCATTCGGCTGATCTCCTTTCGAATGACCCAGGTCTCTTTGTGTGTTCTTTCAATCTCCAGGCCCTTGTCCGACTCGCGTAAGGTACAGTGGCGCGCGAACTGTACCGAGGGGGTAACACAGAATCGGGTGTTACAAAGATTCATACTTTATTTTCATTTGCTTTCTTGGGATTACCATGTAAAAACAGGTTGTGTTGTTTGTAAATAAATAATAAGATAGTAATAAAGTAAAAAAATTCTAAGTATGAAATAACCTGCTACTCTGCCATTTAAACAGAATCATCAAAGCAATCAGAATCCACAGGACACAAACAAATGTGGTAGAAATCCAAACTGGGGAAGGGCTTTGGGAGGGAGGCCTGGGAGAGTCTGGGAGAATTCAAGTTCTCAAGTGAGAGGAATCTGCACGTTCTCTGTCACACTGGAACACAATTCAAGAGAAGAACGTTATTGATCTCAGGTTTGCCTGAAAGGGCAATCCAGGTCTACTCCTCACTGTCCTTAATCCCAGGCATATAGATTCTCTTGCAAATACCTTAAACCCCACCCTTCACCTCCCAGACACTGGAGGAGGAGGAAGGGAGAGAGGGAGATGAGGAGAGGGAGAAGGAGGAGGAAGAGGAGGAAGGAACAGAAGAAGGAAAGAGTGAAGACCAGGACAGAGGAAACAGGGAGAAATGAAGAAGAAGGAATGGAGGAGGGGAGGAAGGAGAGACAAAGAGAAGCAGGGGAGGAGAGAGAGCTTGCTACTCAACATTCAGTACAAAATAATTCATATGAACCAGAAACATACGCAGGTAAAGTCAATGGTACTGAGCAGTGAATATAATAAAGTGTGTGTGTGTGTGTGTGTGTGTGTGTGTGTGTGTGTATATATATATATATATATATACACACACACACATGGAAATTACATAATAACACCAGCTCCTTTGTACAATTAATGCTTGCTAAATAAAACATTGAAAAGCTATTTTCACAGATGCAGACATGGAACTTGTTACACAGGTTATAAGAGAGAGAACTGACCTAGTGAGAGTCCAGACTTCTGCTCTGCTCAGCTCCCCAGCTCCTGCTCCACATGAGTGTGGAAGCTACTTTAATAAGGTAACCATTCTCACCAACGGGGTGGGGCCCCAGAGCCACTCCTGTGGACTCACGTAGAGTTCAAGATTCCAGATTTTCACGATACACTGGGAAGTTGACAAATCAGGGAGGGGCACACAAGCCACCACCCTAGAGTGCCTACTTTCTAGTTACAGTTTGCATGACACTGTAACATAAGCGAGCCGGATATTGAAAGAACACACAAGAGACCTAGGTCATTTGAAAGGAGATCAGCCAAATGCCATTTATTAAAAATTAGGAAAAACCTTAAATACCTAGCTGCTAAACAATAGAATACCCTCCAGGCAGGTGGGATATTACCACGCCCAAGGTGGAGTCAACAATGCCCTATAGCTAATTACCATGCTGGGCAGAGGGAGCACTGGGACAAACTGGATGTTTTAGATGCCTGGCCAGAAACTGTCCTCAAGATGAACACCAGGAGCTGGGGTAGACCCATGGGCCCTACACTCTAATGGACATCTGAATCCTTCAATGTTTTCATTGGTTTAAAGCTCCTGTGCCTCTAAGTAACTTCTCATGCGTGTTCCTGTGAACAACCCTAATGAAGCACATTGCTCAGAAGAAACAGAAAAGGGACAGAAGAAACACAGGAGGGAGGACGGTGCTAGAAGCATGAATGGTGTCACAGAGTCAACCACGAAACCCTCAGCTATGATAAGATGTGACTTATATCTACTGAATTTGGGGGAAAGTTTGTGAAGTAGCCTTAAATTACATAATTAACACATTGCCTCAAATTCAAGGCTAAGTTGGAGGTCATGTTACAAGATCACAGCTTGCTGTATCTGATGATAATGCTAATATCCTGTAATAGAATATTTGTCTCAACCTTTGTCCTGTTTTAATCAGGAACTGAAGGGCAGAAAGGAATTTCACAATTCACACTTAACTTCACCTGGATGACCATCAACACACTGTCCCAGCATGCTCTGGGTCTCTGTGCATCTGTGCATCCTGCAGTTACTGCTGCGGGAAAGCTGTCATGTCACCATTAGCAAAGTCACTACAAGACAATGAGAATTACAGTTACTTCATGCCAAGTTCAGACTCAGGGATCTTGTCCACAAGCAAGGGCATCTGTCACTGACTTCACTCACAGACCCACAAGTTCACTTGCGATTTTAGTTATAAACATTGGTCCATAGGTCTCGGGCTATTAATCATTGCATGCTGATCTCGGTGGCTTCAGAGATGCACGTCACTGCCTGAGTCTGCACATCATCCCAGTGTCCAGCGCTGGCCCCTTTGTATCCTGCTGTGCACTGCTAATTTCTCCTCAGCTGTAGAATCTGCTCCACTGCTCTACAAACAGCTGGCAATGCAGCTGTTATTTATGAGCTAGCCTGGTTATTTATCGTAGTGACCTAATTCGTTCCACCTACAATAAAGTTTCTTCTACTTGACCCATTCTGTGTGTAAGACTTTCCCCTGAGTTTTCCAATTGGAACATTAAGATTTTCAATTCTGCCTTCATTTCAGCTTGAGCTCTCTTCAATATTCCTATCTCTTTATTGAATCCATTTTTTTTAAATCCTGGGTTGTCTTCATTATTTCCATCAGTCTTATGATTGTGTTTTCTTGGGCATTGCTCAAGCATTTATTCTCTTTAAATTTATTGAGTTATTTCTTCTCTTACACCAATTCTGTGGTGAACTGTAATTTCTGTATTAAGAATGTCTGTGATTTGGGGTTGATTTTCACTGGAGAACATTTTATAGGACTGGTGGGTTTGCATGGGGAAGATACTGCCTTCATCTTTTATATTGTTTGTATTGTTTTCCATGGGAATTGGGTGTGTAGAATTCTTTTGTTGGTTCTGTATCTGATGTGGACATGGCAGGCTGGCACAAAACACAGAATGTGTGGGAATGGCTCAGACCAGACATTGGATATGGTGTGGGAGGGATGGATCAGGGGATAGTAGGAGTTTGGGTGCGAGGGCCTCTACAACCACCACAGCCAGCAGAGTAAGAACCTACAGGAGGGAAGAAAGGAGTCTAACCCTGAGTAGTTTATTTTGGGCATACGTAAGCACAGCACAATTTGGTGAAAAATTTCCTGGTGATAAACTTAATCCCCGGGGCACACTAAAGCATAAGACAAAACTACACCAAGACTCTTTGTGAAGTACAAGTGACATCTTCCCTAAACATGGGTTCTATAGATTGACAAGCTCATGATAAGGGTCTGGTGGAGGATCTGTTGTGATCTTCAATACATAGTTCAAAGGTCACCAGGATGTTAACCACATATATTCCCAGCCTCCTGAGTGGGAAATAGGTAATACATTCCTTTCTTTGAAGGGACAAGCCTGTGTGTTTGGCATTCCTGGTTCCTAGTGCTTCTCTGTGAGCACAAGGGCCTCTGTGCCTCCCACAGCTGGGGAGGGTCTGACGTGTGTGCAGATGTGCATGCTGGCCCAAGCTGGAGGTTGATGGCAGTGGGAGTGGAGCTCACCAGAATACACCAGGGCAATGGTGTGGAGCCCAGGCTAGATCTGAGGAAGGGGAGGTATGCAGAAAGTAGGATTAGAAGGATACACCAGGCTAGACGGCAACAGAAAATGTTCAGGACAGAACTGGGCATGGAGGTTTGATATTGCATGGAAAGGGTAAAGTCAGGGGTTCCAGTGGGGGCAAGGACAGAATATTCTTCTGCACTTTTTCAGAGAGGGCATCACTATTCTGTAGCTCTGGCTGTCCTGGAACTCATCATTTAGACCAGGCTGGCCACGAACTCACAGAGGTCCATGTAGTTCTGCCTCATAAGGGCTGGGATTAAAGGCCTGTACCACTCCACTTGACGAAAGACAAAGCTTTTTCAAGAAAATTTTCTGTTATTGTTATTTTGCTGGAATGTGTGTTTTCCTGTTCTTTTGCTTTTACCATTAAAATAACTTAAATTTTTATTTTGTGTATTGATGTGTTTTGCCTACAGGTATGTATGTGTATCACAGGTGTTTTGAGCACAGAGGCCAGAGGAGGACATCGGGGTCTCTGGAGCTGGAGTGACAGATGGTAGTGAGATGTCCTGTAGATGCTGGGCCCTAACCTGCGTCCTCTGCAAGAGCAGCTGTGCCTGTCACCTCTCAGCCAGCTCTCCAAGTTCTCCCTCACTAGTTTAAATTTTTAAATTGTTTTCTATGTTAGTTTTTTCTTCTTTAAAAAAGTCCTTTTACTAGTTACCCAATTCCTGCCCCTCAACTTGCAGTCTTTCTTATCCTAGCTTTTCTTTCTTCCTTTCTTTCTTTCTTTCTTTCTTTCTTTCTTTCTTTCTTTCTTTTTTATTTTTGGACCTTAAATATTTCTTCTTTATTTTTTCCATTTTTCTTTTAATTTCTTTCTTTTGTAGATTAATTTTACTTTTAAACATTTTGAGTAATTCTACAATGTTGTTAGTCACTTCTTTCCTTTTGTTAGTGTTCTTCTTCTTTAGTTTTTCCTCATTTTTACAAGCTTTGCTTTGATTTGAAGGGATTATTGTTTGCCTTCTTCTTCCTTAGTTATATCTGCAATCCCAGCTCAACAGGTTGAAGACATGAGATGCACATACCATTTGTTGATAATTATTAAATCACAAGAACTAGGATGAACAATTGCTCTTTATTATTTAATAACATCAATGACCAGCGTCTGTGGACTCTAACAATGCACCTTTACTTAATGTTAAAAATCTTCCTGGCCTCTTCAATTTGTTTTGCATTAATGGGAGGCTTTCTCTGGCTGCCAGGCTGCAGGAACTTCTTCACATTGGGCAGGCTGCTGATTCTGCTCTTCAGAGCCTGTAATCCAGAAAACACAACCTTGAGAGTCAGAACTGCTCAAGTACACAGTCAAAACACATGAGCCCACAGAACACGACCAACTGCATCCTTGCAACAGGTCCAGAGTAAACGTGAGAAGAACGACAAATCCATGAGCTAGAAACCATAGCTCAGCACAATTTCCTTAAGACCTCCTTTGACACCCAGTTGCCTTCTCCTCAGGCCCCTGGACACAGCCTGTGCAGAGTGTGGTGCAGAGCACAGAGCACAGAGCACGGTGTCTCTCAGGTGTGAAAGCAGAGAACCAGAGATAAGTGAAGACATGGAAAACTGAGTAGGAACTGGGGGCAGAAAATATCAAAGTCTGACCAGGAATAACTCACAGTCAGTTTTCACACTGGAGATAAGGATGGGGTCACTTGGGGGGGGAAGGGGGGAACAGCATGGATAGACCGTGGAGAGGGAAGCACAGTGCTGAGAAGCCAGAACTGAGGAAGGGGGGCAGCATGACAGAGACCAGCTCAGACACTGCGTGTGCAGAGACAGGCCACATGAGATGGAAGATGAAGGCCAGAAGCAGCCTGCAAGGAACAGGGGTCCAAGCAGAGAGCTGTGAGGTCCTGTCTTTAACAAAGCAAAAATATATTCTTGGGATACTAGCCTCAAATCTCCATTCACAAAAAGATTATTTTCATGCCTGACCAGTGTCCAGTAGCTCTGTTTGGAGGCTGAATGGTGGGCCCTCAGCAGCCCAGAGGCATATTATATTATATTATTATATTATATTATATTATATTATATTATATTATATATTCTCACAGCCATGAGTGTGCGGCTGCCTCACTGAGGTGGTCTCACCTTCAGCAGGGGGAAAGGGTCCAGAAGGCTGGAGTCAAGCTCTTCAACATAGAGGAGAACTTCCAGCAGGTGAATGTCCACCCTGGTCAGCCTGTTCCCAACAAGGTAGTCTTGTCCGTGGCTCTTCAAGACCTGCCAAATTAAGGGAGACAGATTAGGAACATATAGGGTTGAGCTGGGGCCACTACCCTTTCCAAGTCTCCCAATAGAGTCTATGACTCTTCCTGGCAGGTATACAACTGCAGACACAGACCTGTGATACAAGAGGCAGCATGAGAAGTCAGGCACGCGACCTCCTCTCTAAAGCTCAGGTGACCTTTCTCTGTCATTGCACATTCCATGGCCTTCGCACCGCCACCCTATGTACATTTTCCACATGGGATAAGGGCTTAGCCCCTTGCACATCATGGCTCCTCCCCTTAGTTTGAAATGACAGAGCACCGGGAGTTCAGGACGTTCCTCTCCCTGTCCTGTCTGTTCAGTCCCGTGGGCAGAGGCCTCATATGCAGGGAACATCAGTCTCTAGAGAACACCCTGTGTCTGTCCTCTCCTGTGTCTGCTCTCCTCGGTTCTCTGGAATCTGAACTACACCTGGCTGAGCTACAATACATCCTCCCTGTACAGCATCGGCTCTGACTCCCAACCTTCACTGTGTCATGACTGACAGGACCGAATTGTACAGGGGGAACTGAGTCAGAGTCTCAGTAACTTTGTACAGATAGCACATGAATGTTGGGCAGACGAGCATGCCAGAACCATATGGTGCTAATCTTCTTATCTTATTTTGGCTATTTATTTAACATTTATTTCAACATTTGTAAGAAGATTTAATAATAGCACTGTCTCTGTTACAGTTTATGACATTTACTTAACTATCCCAGCAATATGAAAATCACTGATAACCTAAAGAACAAGCTCTTGCTGCATCATGAGCTACAAGTAGAGAAGAATCAAAATGTTTTGTGGTCACCTTATCACACTGTGTATGTCTACAGAGAAAAAATATAATGATCACATTCAGAAACAAAGCCACACATTTAATTCAAGCACTCAAGATGCTGAGGTAGGTGGATCTCTGGGAGCTTGAGGCCAGTCCACAGAGAGAGTTCAGAGAGGCAGAACTATATAATGCAGAAATCCTGTAGTAAAGAAAAAGAAGAAAAAGGAAAGAAGAAAACCTAAAACTACAAAAGGAAGCATCAAATGTTCTCAGTAAAGAACTCACTGTGTGCTTGAAGTTCATGAATCACACACCAGAGATGATTCAAGCTGTGTTGGCTGGGCATTGTGTCCTGTGAGGTGAGACACAGTCTTGTCTCCAGCGGGCTGTGTGGGGACCTGTGGCTCCTAAATCCCTCACTGCTTCCACAGAGCAGAGGCAGCCGTGAGTGAATTATAAATGGGGTCAAAGTCGCGTCTCTGAGGAATGTGTAGGATCCCTTATCCTCTAGGATCAGAGCTTTGTTCTTAGCTTTTACTCAACAGATCAGCGCACTCTGAAGTGTTCGTGATCTACCTCCAAAGAGAAGTCACGACTAAGAGAGACTATGTGTACACTGACACCCCTTCATGTGTGGATGTGCATGGCTCTGCTCCCAAGCCTGCCATCTGTGACCCTAACTCCTGCAGGCCAGTGTTCCTTTACATCTCTTCATCAGCCTCCTCCTCTCCCCCGCATCACTGTCCTAGGTCAGGTTCTTCTCCTCCATCTTTGAAGCTCTCTCCTCTTCTCCTGACAGCCAGTGCTCTCTGGTCTCCCTGTGTGATGTGACAGAATATTTTCCCATCTGTGTTTTTCTGCAGTTTGCCCTGGAATTGAAGCCCGGTGTGTCTGCAGGATTTAGGTCCATCTCTGGTGTGGCTCAGCCTTCCACAGATCAGGTCTGGTTATGACCTTGAACCCTGTTGAATGTGGACCACTAGGTTGGCGTGACCATGCGGTGCTCCTTCACAGGCCATTTTGATACAGCGTCCTGTGGGCAGGGAGCTGCAGGAGAGGCTCATGGAAGGTCAGTGCGGCAGCACCCTGTCCCTCCCAACCTCTGCCTTTCTCTTGTCCTGGAAACTCAGTGTCCCCAGACTTCAAACAGCCTACTTACATTTTCAAAGGCAGGCAAGTACCGGTTTTTGGTCTTGTCTTTTACCAAGGAGATCTTGGCTTCTCTTTGGTCTGGAGGACACATGACCAATTGTGTGATCGTTTCAGTCAGATCTACAATCCCCTCTGTATACATGTCTATCCTGAAAGACAGAATTATCCCTATGGTCAATAGTTTTCAGGGATTCACTATTTGATATTTTAATCTAAAACTCTGAGAAATTTACACAGAAACTAGTTGCAAAGTTACTCTCCTTTAATCGGTCATTATCTTTTCTGTTTAATAGATATATTAACTTTCCCTATGGTACAGTTTTGATACACTTTTAGAATTTTTCAAACCCACACATGGCCCAACCTAAGGACAAAGAGCATCACTGACCCATCTAGAGATGCAATTGTGATATACTTGATGGCATTCCAGAAGATAATCATCAAACTCACTCTACAGAAGGCACTCAGCCCCCCCCTCTCTCTGTCTCTCTGTCTCTCTGTCTCTCTCTTTCTTTCTGTCTCTCTCTCTCTGTCTGACATGATTTGTTCTCAATGACTAAGCAGAGATTCTCAGAGCTAACAAGCTATCTCCCAGTTAAGTTCCAAACAGAGTTCTGGCTGGGCCCCAGATGCGTCTCTGTACATCTCGCATTCTGCTCAGGAGCATCTAGGTCAGTGTTAGATGTTCTCCACTTGTTTGTCATAACAGCTCACACTGCAGGTGCATTCTGGCTTTGCAAACATTTGTTAAGACATGCCTATTTCTTCACTCATTTCAACCACAGCACACTCAGACACATACATCCCTTGTTCTAAACTGTATTTCACAAGGTGCTTTTGGGAGAGTTTCACTGTCATACTTCCACACACTTCCAGTTTTGGCCCCCCAAAGGTAGTATTCTGTGTTCCAATGCATCTCTTTCATTCTAAGACTGCGGACACCCTCCGATGTTAGCAGAGTCTGATCCTCACTCCCTTTGGATCCCAATCCGGCCCCACTGTGGCAGCTGCTGCAGGAGGACTGATCTGCTTCCTCCTTATCCAGGGGGAGATCGGGAACATTTCATATGACCAGAGCCAGGAACATGTGCCCTTGAGTCCGCTCACTGAACATCATACAATATTTACTCTTTACCTTTGCTTTGCTTCCCTCACCCCTTCATGTATGTTCATGGCTAAAATCATACGCTGTGCTCCTCTTTCATCTTTTATTGAATATCATGTCTGATTCTACCATGAGAAAATTATAAATAATACTGCTAGGAGTATTTCTATACAAATACTGTTACAGCCCAGTTTCTATTTCCCATTGACAAATATATTTTGCACTGGGATTCCTGGCTAGAATCATGTTTGACTTTTGATCAACTGCAATACTCCTACACAGTGGTTCATGAGTGAAGGATTTTGTCAAGCAGAGTGGGTCCCAGCATGTGTGGTACAGACCATAGAACTGCTTTAGTCCTGAATTATATGCTTCAGGTAATCTTGGTCTTTGGAACCCTAAGCCTCATTGAGTTGAGCAGTCCACACAACTGGCTGGGAATCCTGATGCTTGCTCTGCACTGTTCCTACTCCTGGGACGTGGGAGGGAGCTCCTCACCCTACCTTCCCTAGGACTCCTCCTCCAGCCTCAAACCCTGTGTCCTTTGCCCTAAGCTGTTGGCTGAGGTCCAGCACTGAAGCCTTGAGCACCTGGAGTCATGGCTTCCCCATGCTCAGACCCTTGGCCACCGTGTTTGCGATTCTGTCCCTGTGCTGTGGTGACATCATCATCCTCAGCTGTAGCCACACTCCCCTGCATCCACCCCATTGCTCTTCCCTCTCCTCCATGGATTCTTCCATCCTTGGCCGAAGTGGTATAACCAGCCTGCTCTAGAAATAAACACTGCCACCCTCTTGCTCAATAATGGAGAGACCCAAATTTTCTTTCTTTCCCTTTGGAGTAACAACAGGAAATAGACCATACAGGGCTCTCTCCTTCGCGTCCTTCCCATAGAGGTCGTATTTGGTGGCAATGTAGTTGAGAATGGCTCTGGTCTGTACCAGCTTCATCCCGTCAATCTCCACCATGGGCACTTGCTGAAACATCAAACTCCCATCTGTGAAAGAAGAAAGGAAAAGGTCTGTGAGGTGTCCAAGTCTCACTTCTCAGGAGCAGAAAATTTGTATTGAAGTGTCTGAATACGAAAAGGAAAGATAACTGATTGCCTCTCAGTCTTTCAAGCTGAACCCTTTAAGCTGAACCCTTTTACTTTAAGTTTCTGTTTCCTCACCCATCTTCCTTTGACTTTTGAGTGTCTCACATCCATCTTTATTTCCTATCCAGACACATATTATATTTCTAGTGCATGTTTTCATGTCAGGTCATGTCCCTGTGTGCATTTGGAAGAGGAGGAGGGACAGCAGAAGACCTCCATGAAAACAGAGCTAGTATGCTTGACAATCTCATCATGTTCATGACATTAAGGTGATGTGTGACATTTTCTTATGCAGTGAGCCACCATGAGTTCCCCCGGCCTGTTCTTGTGGGGTGATAGTGACTCATCAGTAGCTATGATGAAAACGCTCAAGAAAATCATCCCAGCTGTTTTTCCTCCTGTGATTTAATCAATGGCCATGTACTTGTGTGGTTATTGGACTTTGTGGGTGAAACCCTGCCTGTATAACTCAGTGAGAGGGAGTGTGAATGAAATTGCTCACTGTGATGCAGAAAGAGTGAGAAAACATTTATTCCCAAGTCCCCAGACAAATTCCTGTAGAAATCTGTACCCCATTTTTATCATTGTCTCCATTTTCAGACCCTTCAGGAGCCCCACCAACTCCATCACATCTCTCTGCCGTTCCTGACTGTTCCCACCCATCACCCGCCAACATCACCTTCTGGTAAACCCTTGAGTAGGCACCATATAGAGGACATACAGACACTTGATGTTACCTTTGATTAACTTTTCCATGTCTGCTGGGGTTTCTATAAACTTCTCTTCAAACTGAAAGCAGAAAAAGTAAAGCATTCTCAATAGGTCATTCTGTATCACTGTAGACTTTTGAACTTGAGAGCTCCCTGTGTGGTAGTACGTCTGCTGAAGGTTAGACTTGCAGAAGATATGAAGGATCTGATAGTGACCATATGGAAATTCAGATTAAATCCATCAAGCAAAGGTGTCGATCAGTACACGCTGCTCATTACTGTAGTGTTCCTCCACCCTGACCCACCATGTTCATGCTTTGGTCCTAAGAAGAGAGTGATCTCACTAGAAGACCAGCATGGAGAGATTGGCTGTGGAGGTTTTGGGCTCTCAAGAAAGCCAACGCTAGTGAATATAGAATAGAAGTTTCTATGTCTTCATCGTGGCCATTACACGGTCCCCGTGAACACCTGGATTTTCCATTTTTCTTTAAGATTTAGTATGGTTAATTTTAAGTGTGAGTATCTGTGGTGTGCTGTGTGTGTGTGTGTGTGTGTGTGTGTGTGTGGTCTTGCACATCGGAATACATCCATCTCAGAGGTCAGAGTTCATAGAGGCCAGAGGTTAGAGATTCCATTAAAGATGGAGTGACAGGCAGTTATTAACTCTCATGTATGGGAGTTGGAAGAAATAGAAGGTTGTCTGCATGTGCAATAAGGACTTTAGAAGCCAAGCCATTACTCTAGCCCCACAGCAAGTTGCTTACATGCAGGGCTGTTGTTCTGTTTCTAAAATATTTATTTTGTTTATGAAAATTACATGTTTTTGGGTGAGGGTGCACATATTCAATGACGGTCTACTCTGGACTTTTATATGGGTTTCTGGGATCAAAACCCATGTGGCTTAATCTTTAGCCACCAGCCATCTCTCCAACCATCTAGAGTAATTTAAACCACTTTGTTCCTTTCACAGTTTAAAGAAATTTTTTAGTCATGGAAGGTTGAAAATCAGCTCCTCCCCTGCATGGTGAGACAGTTTGCTGACCATCCCATAACCCCACAGATTGGACTGACAGACAATGTAATGACGTCAACAACATGCACAGCACTCAGATAGGTGCAGGGAGTGGTGACAGTCATCACAGAGGGTGGCTGAACTGTGATGGGCTTGGTGGGTGTGAGGGGGATGATGTCAGTGGCAGCCTGTGGGCACAATGAGCTGAAAGGTCTGGGACAGGGTCTCTTGCGGCCTCTGCCCACTGCCTTCTCAGTCACTATGGACACAGAAGAGGAAGGCTTGTGCAGACCACCCACCCCCTCCTCCTGATCTGAATCAACAGTCCTGTGGCTTAGAACATCCCCTGAGCCACAGAGCTGGCGTACACACACTGGCAACCAACTATTCATGTATTTAAAGAATCCTCCTGGGCTGGCACTAGCGTGTCTCGGCTCTTATGCACTCCTTCTTTCAGAAAGGATCAGCTGAAGCCCTGTTCTTTTAGGAATGGAGGTGGATTCCACAGCTGAGGTAAACACGTTGCCATGACACTGAGGGAGGACACCAAAGCCGCCTTCACAGGACACCACTTCATCTTTTAACCTCCCCATTCTGCTCCTGTCAGAAGAGGGCAAGATCTCAGTAGCTTCCAGAACTTCCTCTCAGGAAATACCAATAGCTGAGCTTTTCTGGAGTGAGCTGGGAAGTGTTTTTCCCAGTGGCGCCTCCAGAGGGCAGCACTAACATCTTCCAGAATTTTCTGCCCTGAAGCTCAGAATGTTGCTTCCATGCTCACTTCGGCCCCTCTCACACTTTCCTGAAAGCTCACAGATGTAGGGCCACCTGACGATGGCACCTCTGCTTTACATCCTACCTATGCCCTCCCGACCAGCCCTGCACCTGGCCTTTGAAAGTCTCTACAAACCGATTACTGAGTGTGCTGGACTGTGGCAGGCAGTGTGTTTCTGTCTTCTGTGTCAGAGCTCCCATTTGTCCTGTTTATCTTTAACTTAACTCTATTGAACATCTCTTGTATAATTTACCCCTTTTCATAGTTTTTATTTTATAAGAGTGAGGGGGAGTTAAGGGCCCATGCAGACCAGAGGCGTGGGCACCCTCTGAGGCTAGAGTAGCGGGCAGTTGTGAGCAGCCTGCGTGGGTCCCCGGCAAGGACACCATGGGGTTTTGACCACTGAGCCATCACTTCAGTCTCCTGTCCCCTTGAAGCCATTTTTATCATGGAAATTTCTGGTTCTGCGCTGTAAAACTACACACAAGATGCAAAGATCCTCCACCCGTCAATCACCAGCTCCAATAACCCCCAGCTAATGTCCACCGGGTTCATCTCTGGCCATCCTCTCTGTGACTCTGACCTTAATGTCAGACTTGAGGTGTCAAACGTCCCCATTACCAACACTTTACCATGAATCTCCAAGTGTAAGTACTCTTTATTAAAGAAAAGTGTCACAGCTAATATCAAAATATCATACCATAACCTGCAATAAACAAGTAGTATTGCCTAATAATCAATATTTAAGTTTCTATTTCCATATGTCTTTTTTTGTAACTTGATTCAACTCAAATAAGAAAGTAACCAAAAAAGTATTTGAATTTTTTTCTATTGAAAACACCTTAGCCGGGTGGTGGTGGCGCATGCCTTTAATCCCAGCACTCGGGAGGCAGAGGCAGGCGGATCTCTGAGTTCGAGGCCAGCCTGGTCTACAAGAGCTAGTTCCAGGACAGGCTCTAGAAACTACAGGGAAACCCTGTCTCGAAAAACCAAAAAAAAAAAAAAAAAAAAAAAAAAAACACCTTTTAATATGAGCATGTTCTTTGGTACAGAGCAAAGTAAATTTTTCATTTGTTCAAATCAGTCCATTTCCTTCTTAATAGAAGATGACTATCATTTTTTGTGGGGTTGGTTTTCACATTTTTGCTCAAGGAGCAACAGGGAAGGGGGCCTCTTCCATCACAAGATCTATTTACGGGTTCCTCAACCATTCCAGGCTTAGGCCCTGCCCTGAGGGTCGCAATGGTGGCTAAGCACATTGGGCATGTTCCCATTGTCTCCCACAGTCATTGGGTTTCTGTAGCATATGACCTGGTTGATCAAGGTGGCATACTTGATATAGGAGTTGACTGAGTCATATTTATAATCCTGGCCATCTTATCTTGGCAGAGTTGTGGGCACCAAGACAACTACCATTTAAGGTAAAATTGTATCCAAATTTCTTGGTGTGGAGCCTCTCAGTTTAGAGATGTATTTTAAACTTGTCATAGGTCCTGTTTCAGAACAAGGCATAACCTACCTCCACCCCTGCTGCAGCCAGGAGCCACCTGATGCACTCCATCCTGCCCCTGGCATTCCAGTAGTGAAGCACGGGCTTCCCAGCCATGACAGCAACTGTGGTTTCACTGTGAATGGAAAAGCAAAGAGATCAATCCCTGGGAGACTGCGCTCTGGGATACAGTCAGTAATACAGCACTAGGGAAGGGCAGTCTGCCTTCTTTTGCTTGGCCCAGGAAAGTCTATTGAATAATTTCTCACCCATCAGTGAGCGCCAACCTGCAATTGTACCAAACAAATCTCAGCTGGTCATATGCCTTCACTTTGAGAACACAGAGAGAGCATCCCGGATCCTATAGTGATGAAGGACTGGGAGCCTGTTGAACTTTGGAAGCAGAGCCATCATGGAGGGGGTGAGACAAAGTCCCTCTCCAGCCTTTTGGTCCCTGGGTTGCTCAGTTCAGAAGTTTTTGATGGCTTCACCCAGGCTGTGCCAAACCCTTGTTCTCCCCACAGAAGGGCCCATCTCTTGGTTGCAGGTTGTTCCCCACTGCTAGACTGGATCCTGTTCTACAGTACAGAAGGCAGTAGCTGATGCATCAACGTCATATCACAGGGAGTCGCTGCCTTTGGTGCACACCACATAACGGGCAGGTGCTCGTGTGAACTTCATGTAACCACCACATGCTGGTGAGGAGCTGCCCCTGTTTCCAGTCTACAGGAGAGACAGATGTCCACACTGTCACACGAGGAGGAAACCCTGGTGAGTGCAGCTCAGTTCCTGCACAGGGGACCCACATACTGGGTCCTGCCGCTCAGTGGGCTGGAAGTCAGCGTCATGGCTCATGGGCTGTGTCTTCAACTTGTGATGTGATAGGAAATTTCAGAGTCTGTATTTTAAAATGGACTCTGTGTGTGTGTGTGTGTGTGTGTGTGTGTGTTTGTGAGTGTGTGTGTGTCTGTGTGTCAGTGCCCATGGCTGAAGTGGCTAAGAAGGCTAGAAGAAGACATCAGGTCTCCAGTGCTGTGGGCTCCTCTTACCAGTTCAGCATCACCAGGCCTCAGCAATATTCTGACCCCTCAGACATCGGCCTCCCTGCCCTCGGGTCACAGGTGCTTCTCTTGGACACCTGACAGTTTCCTACAGCGCTGTATAATGGTCTGTTCTTTTTGTCTTTCTCTTTGCTTTTCTCTGTTTTCTCCGTGAACTCTCCTTTGCCCTGGAGAGTTCCATACTGGGGATTCACAGGGACTCTGAAATGCTGAGGCTTTCAGATCCCCCCCCCCCATATGCAGAACCTTTAACCTCCTGGTTTAGAGCTGCACACTGTCTCAGAGTCCGCTGGTCTTCTCCAGATTAGCAATGGATGCTTTGAACCTTAGCATAGGGTTGGCCGCATAACGGCTGAGGGTCAGAGTTTGGGTTTTACCTCGTTCCTCTACAAACTCATTTCTTCCTGCCATGTCTTCCTACAGAATTTTAAACTGTTTTCTGGTCTCGCACGCATTTCCTCATACACACAGCTGTGATTACTGAAAAAGCAACCTTCTCTCTGATATATGATGAAACGTTAGTCTACATTCCTTGGACATTTCATGGTTCAATAGTTCAAGATTCATACTTTATTTTCATTTGCTTTCTTGGAATTACCATGAAAAAACAGGTTGTGTTGTTTGTAAATAAATAATAAGATAGTAATAAAGTAAAAAAATTCTAAGTATGAAATCTGCTACTCTGCCATTTAAACAGAATCATCAAAGCAATCAGAATCCACAGGACACAAACAAATGTGGTAGAAATCCAAACTGGGGAAGGGCTTTGGGAGGGAGGCCTGGGAGAGTCTGGGAGAATTCAAGTTCTCAAGTGAGAGGAATCTGCACGTTCTCTGTCAGACTGGAACACAATTCAAGAGAAGAACGTTATTGATCTCAGGTTTGCCTGAAAGGGCAATCCAGGTCTACGCCTCACTTCCTAAATCCCACACATATAGATCCCCTTGTAAATACCTTAAACCCCACCCTTCAGCTCCCTGACACTGGAGGAGGAGGAGGAAGGAATAGAGGAAGGGAAGAATGAAGACCAGGACAGAAGAAACAGGAAGAAATGAGGAAGAAGAAATGGAGGAGAGGAGGGAGGACAGACAGAGAGAAGCAGGGGAGGAGAAATAGTTTGCTACTCAACATTCAGTACAAAATAATTCATATGAACCAGAAACATACGCAGGTAAAGTCAATGGTACTAAGCAGTGGATATGATAAAGTGTTTATATATATATATATATATATATATATATATATATATATATGGAAATTACATAATAAAATCAGCTGTTTTGTATAATTAATGCATGCTAAATAGAACATAGAAAGCTGTTTTCCACTGATGCAGACACACACATGGAACTTGTTACACAGGTTATAAGAGAAAGAACTGACCTAGTGAGAGTCCAGGCTTCCGCTCTGCTATGCTCCCCAGCTCCTGTTCCAAATGAGTGTGGAAGCTACTTTAATAAGGTGACCATTCTCACCGACGGTGTGGGGACCCAGAGCCACTCCTGTGGACTTACGTAGAGTTCATGATTCCAGAGTTTCACGATAGAGTAGAAAGCTGACAAATCAGGGAGGGGCTCACAACCCACCACCCTCTCCTGGAGATCTAAATCCTTTAATGTTTTCATTGGTTTAAAGCTCCTGTGCCTCTAAGTACTTCTCAGGCGTGTTCCTGTGAACAACCCTAATGAAGCACATTGCTCAGGACAGAAGAAACACGGGAGGGAGGACGGTGCTAGAAGCATGAATGGTGTCACAGAGTCAACCACGGAACCCTCAGCTATGATGATAAGATGTGACTTACATCTACTGAATTTGGGGAAAGTTTGTTAAACAGCCTTAAATTACATAATTAACACATTGTCTCAAACTCAAGGCTAAGTTGAAGTTCAGGTTACAATATCCCCTGCTTACTGTATCTGATGATAATGCTAATATGGTGGAATAGAATATTTGTCTCAACCTTTGTCCTGTTTTAATCAGGAACTGAAGGGCAGAAAGAATTTCACAATTCACACTTAACTTCACCTGGATGACCATCAACACACTGTCCCAGCATGCTCTGGGTCTCTGTGCATCTGTGCATACCTGCAGTTACTGCTGCGGGAAAGCTGTCATGTCACCATTAGCAAAGTCACTACAAGACAGTGAGAAGTACGGTTACTTCGTGCGTGTTTAACCCACCATTCTGTGGTGGTTTGAATGAGAACAGCCTCTGTAAGCCCATATGCTTGAATATTTGGTCCCTGATTTGTAGAACAGTCTGGAAAGGATTAGGAGGTGTGGCCTTGTTGGAAGAGGTATGAGGTTTCCAAAGCCCACACCGTCCACAGTTAGCTCTCTCTGCTTGGTGCTCGGTGGATCAAGTGTAAGCTTTCAGCTTGCTGCTCCCGCCTACCTGTCTAGTGCCCTGATCCCACCAGGAGAATCATGGCCTCACTCACTGAACCTGTAAGCCCTCAACAAACTCATTATTCTCACATTGCCTTGGTCACGGTGTCTTATCACAGCAGTAGAAGAGTAGCTAAGATGCATGGGTACAGTTCTACATGCGTTTCTGGATCTGTGTATACATATGTGATTTAATGGCAAGTTTATACCAATATTTGTCTTTCAATCCAACAGATTTCATTAGTTATCAATGAAATTCTGACAGGTGCCAAACCTAAATCAATATAGAAATGATACAGTGTGCATGTTTTCATGCCCTCTGTGAAAAAAAACATATCATCACTGCTAATGCAAACAATTGGAGGAAGTGTTATAGACTAGTGAGTGATAGTATTCTTTATAAAGTTGATTTTGTTGTTCTGTTTTGTTTTGTCTTGAACTGGGCACTCTGCTACAAACACTGCTTCCTAAGGTTTCTGGAGTTGCTGCCTGTCTATCCTAACTCGTCCTGGAGGGTGGGTATTCATTGGGAATGCTTCTGGTTATTAGATGGGTATTCTGCCTGAAGAGCTAGCAGCACCCAGATTTCCTTGTTTGTGTCAGAACATTTATTTTCTTTTACTTGATATTTTCCCCTAGCATCCAAGCAAGCTTCTTTCAGTGTCTTAGTGACAGGAATGAGTACTTCTGTAGAAATGAGTGAATGAGCACAGAGGCAGAGGATGTGGGCAGAAGTGAGGAGTCCCCAGCTCTCCCACATGTCCCTTGTGTCTTCAAGGTGTGCACACTGCTGTGCGCTCTCATTTGTGATGAGCACTATGGCCAACAGCGGGCCCACGGGAGAGGTACAGGAGACAGGCAGCCTTCGGGTGCTAGGAGAGACCTCTGGAGCTTTCTGGAGAGTCATCAGACAGACCAAACCCACACTCCCTGGTGAGCAGCAGAGTGTGGAATTAAATGTTGAGGATTGGGGAGAACTTGCCAGGCAGGGTTAAGAGGGAAGAGGACCCAGAGGGCACAGGGAATGGCTTGTCCTGGAGATCAAGGGAGGGACAAGGTAATAGGAAGCATTCTTTAGGAAGCACACTCGGGGAATTTCAGGAAAAGCAAGTACATTTAGAATTCCACCTCCGGAGGAACCATATTTTAGACAAGACTAATGAATTTTGTACCCATACAAGCTGTCTCGGTGTCCCCTTAAGTCCCAAATCCAGAACCATGCCCCACTCTGGTTTCTAGTGGAGAAGGTACTGGAGAAAGTGAAGTCAGGGAGTCATAGTGAGGTGGCCTTAGCATGGCAGGGATGAGAGACCACGAGACTCTGGTCACCAGCAATGGAGGAGGGGGCAGGGAGGTCTGGGCAGTTGTTAGGGGGTACAATTGGATCAGATGTGTTCCCCTCAGAGGGAGAGATAGGAAAGGAACACAGAAATAGGCCCTGTTTGGCTTCCTGTGGTGCCTGGGCAGAGGCAGGTGGGTATCAACTTCTGTTTGCTGGAGCCAAACCCAGGGTCAACAAACCATGTTGTTCTGGTGACAGCAGCCCCACCCACTTCTCTCTGAGGCGAGAAAGTGGGAGTGCCTACAGCTAGCCAGGTAATGGTGGAGAAATACCTTTGATCCCAGCACCCAGGAAGCAGAATCAGGCTGATCTTTGAGTTCAAGGCTAGCATGGTCTACAGAGCAAGATCCAGGACAGCAAGGACTGCACAGAGAAACCCTGTCTGGGTGAGAAAAAAAAGTTGAGCATCCAACTCCCTCAGACCACAAGAGCTGGTGACTTCAGCAACTGAACAGGTTCTGAGAAACAGCAGACCAACACTTGGACCCTGTCCATCTGCTTCCTGGGTGTGTCTACCTGGCACCTCCTCAGTGAGCCACATCTTAGTCTAAGACCAAGTTTCCAGTCTCAGAGACACATGATCCATGCATGCTTTTGATGCCTGCTGATCCTAGGCTGGAAACTTGCTATGAACCAAGTACCCCAGTCTCCTCACGCATCTCCCTACTTTCTCCTCAGGCTCTCTAGTTAGTTGCTTTACCAGGAACCCTCACTTCAAAACCTGTACTACAGGTTTTGCCCTGGTCCTGCGTACAGAACCCTGTCATGGAGGCTCTGTAACTTTATGCCATAAAATCTTGCAGGGAGCTGTTATTGCCTCCAGGGTGAATCCCAGCTCTTGATCTGTTTGTGAAGAAGCCTAAATGCTCTGGCCCTCTTTATTAGCCCTCCTGACTTTAGCCACTCTTCTTCCCAGACAGATAGATCTCCATCAGAACCTTTGCCCACCAACCCGCCCTCCCTGCAGAGGTGTGAAAACAATATAGAGTGTTGGGTCTCTCTCCTGCAACCTTTCCCCTTCTGGCTCCCTCTTATTCACCGAACTTGTCACTGCCTGCTGGGAATCTTTCCCTAGGACAGGGAACAGCTCTATATGGGTGTAGTGTTTACAAGCTAAGCCTTTGCATTTAGACTGCTCGTGTTTGCGTCTGTGCTATCTGCTGGTATCCGTTTCCCATCTGTAGAATGGGAAGATGGTAACTCGTCATAAAGCAAGAGAGAACCAGAGGCAGAGTGGTGAGGGACTGAGTGTTAATTGTGACATCCCTGTCCCTGCCACCATGTTTCCTACACACTAGCCTTTAATAAGATCTCAGGCACTGGGTAGAAAGATATACCAACATGCATTTTGATGAGTAGCAATGAATTCTTAGGGCTGTAGAATTCAATATTAGATGTGAATGTAGATAGTAGCTACTGTGTGCTTGTGTATGCCTGTGTATAGTTTGTCTTTTTCATCAGTTCTGTGCATTAATTCTATGCTGTTACTGAAATTTAAGAAAAAATGTAATGTAATAATTTTAATAAACTCTTTTAATTAAAATTCTTTTAACTAAGAACTGGTATATTCAATTAGTATAATAATGATCATAAGAATATAAGGACATATATGCACACAAATATGGAAAGGAACATGAAACAGCATTGTTAGAGTTGGGAAGGAATGGAAAATTAATTACCTTTAAAAATATACTGGTGCTTTAATATAATATCACTATTTTGTTATAACAAATTAGTATTCGGCAAAGAGCCATGAAGTAAGTGGACATTACTATATTAACAAAGCCAGGGGAGGAGGGGTGAAAGAATGGAGCAAGAAGCAGAAAAGTCTCTTTATTATTCTATAGACCTGCATGGCACACAACTCCCTCAGGGCAGCTGTGATTAGGGTACATTGTGTGTAGAATTTGCATGAACAGGAGGAGTTGCAGTCCACAGACTGCAAGAATTTCAGCCCTGGGCCCATAAGGGGGGAGTGAGGAGATCATGGAGTCAAGGCAGTGTTTAAAGTTCTGGAAGAGACCAGCCAGGCAGAAATTCACCAAAGAAGCACCTGAGTCTTGATAGGTGTTTATTAGTCAAAAGGCAATCCAAAGCAAACACTGGGTTCAAGATAAGAAGAACATAAACTCAAAATCTCATGTCATTTGGACTTGGGGTTATTTGAGTTCAATAAGCCCAGATAGAGAATGGTTGGTGCCATGAAGCAAGAGGCCAAAGTACCAAGCTAAGTGTAGGGCCATAAAGGGCCAGGCTGAGCCAGGTTTGGAAAACACTGCCTCAGAGATCACACACCAGATGTCACTGAAAGGTGGTCTTGGAAACTTTGCTGTTTTATAGCACATTTAACAAGTTAGAGAATCTTTACACATGTGTGACTTTCATTCTTTATCAAAGGCTGAGTGTCACCGAATGTCACCAAAAGACAGATGCAGCAGCTATGACTCTTCCAAGCCATCTATGGAACTTCCCACAGTCTAAATTATGAACCTGCCATCAATCCCCCAACTCCACCCACAGACATGTTGAACACAGCGATGTTTCTCTGGAAGAACCTACGAGTTGCTGGCTGAGCAGAAGTTGGGGGCTCGTTGCAGTGCCTTTGTTCCCACTTCAGTGTTTCTAACTCATTCCTTCTTCCCCATTCATCTGTCAGTCCGCCTTGGTCCTGTCACCCTTGCAGAAGCTGCTGAAGGACAGTTACTGACTGTGCTCATCTGTCTGTGATAGTTAAAATGCTTTCAATTGCAGGTAATGGAAAACAAAATGTCTTAGAAAGAGGTTCACATCCAGCAAGTGCCCTGGTAGTAGCTCTAGAGATGACTGACTTGTCAAAGCAGTGATGTCTATACAAGGGCCTTGTAAGTTCCATGGCTTTCTCCATCAGGGACATCCCTTCTGTTATGCAATAACTTCTCAGCTCTCACATGTCAGATTCAGTACCTCCCTCTGCTAGGCATTCCTTAGTGATGTCACCTTGTGGTATTTAGTTGACATGGAGAACCAGTGTATCATGACTCTCTCTCTCTCTCTCTCTCTCTCTCTCTCTCTCTCTCTCTCTCTCTCTCTCTCTCTCTCACACACACACACACACACACACACACACACACACACACACACTTGTTTGTTTATTTGTTGAGACAGGGTCTCATCATGTAGCCCTGGCTGTCTTAGAACTCACTATGTAAACCAGGCTGGCCTTGAACTCAGAAATCTTCCTGCCTCTACCTCCTAAGCGCTAGGATTAAAGGCGTGTGCCACTCACTACACAAGGTGTATCATGAGTCTTTTAAACGAACCAGAACTCAGAGGTGGCACTTAGGAAGGACCAGTTCTGCTCATAACATGGAGAGTTATGCCAGCAATTCCCCTTTCCACATTCCCATTCTTCAGTCATCTCATCAGCTTTTTCAGCACTGGAACATCATGGAGTCTGACTCAGAGGTAGCAGTAGGTCACTCAGATCTATTTCTCCTGTCTGCCCATCAGTCACCCATCAGCCACCTACCTGGCAATGACAACACAAGGCGTCTCACTTGAAACTCCAGGACCACCTAAAATTCCCAGTGTGTCTCCTATACAAACTCCTGAAGACTGACAGAGAGACTCTTGCAAGCCTACTCAAGGTTTGCTTTCTAGCCTAGCCTACTCAAGATGAGACTACTTTTGATAACACATTCACACACCAATTCAGGGTAGCTCCAAGACTGAGCACCAGCCACCACTCAGCTGGTCCACAACCTAGAAAGTTGGAGATTAGCAAAGAAGCCTCCAAACAACTACTCAACAAAGGAGAGAGATCCCCAAAGATATCCCATGCTCAAGGATTGGAAGGATTAATATTATGAAAATTATCATCCTACCTATGATGGTTTGAATTAAATGTCCCTCACAGTCTCAATTAGGAACAATTTGGTTCCTAATTGATAGTGCTTTGTGGAAGGTTTAAGAGGTATTACCTTGTTGAATAAAGTATGTCACCAGAGGCAGGCTTTCAGAGGTGGAAGACTTCAGTCCAGAGATGCAGGGAAGGTTCAACATACACAAATCAATAAATGTAATGCATCATGTACATGGATATTCCAAAAATCATATGTTTATATTTCCTATAACCCCTTCTCTTTCCTCCCTTACTTCTCCATTAACATCTCATCATATAAAATACACATAAATATGCATATATAATTTTAATCCTAAATTCCAAACACTGAAGAAAACATGTGGTATTTGTTTTTCTCAGTCTGACTTATTTTACTTAAAATAATGATCTCCAGTTCCATCCATTTTCCGGCAAATGTCATGTTTCATTATTTTCTATGGCTAAATAAAACTATATTGTGTATGTGTACCTTATTTTCTCTATCACCTTCTCTGTTGATGGATATTAGACTGTTTCCATTTGTCAGTAGTAGAAATCCTGCAGCTGTAAACATGTGTGTGCAACTCTCTTGATCCTGCCTTGACAAAGAATCTATTGGATGCAGATCCACTCAGAAGTGGTGTAGCTGGGGCCTATGGCCAGAGCAGCCTGTCACAAGATACCCAAAAGGACCCACTCAGTGACCTCCTTCCTCCAGAGATGCCCCACAAGTTCCCAGAACTACCTAAAATAACATCACACTGGGGACCAAGCATTCAACACAGGAGCTTCTTGTTGGTTTGGGGGTAACACAGGGAAGATTTTATGCCTAACTCCATCAAACAGAATGCAGCTGTAGCGGCGAAAGCGAAGTATAATCAGGACAGTTTGCTGAGAGGCGACACGTATGAACTGATTTCTAACTCAGAAACTTCCTGGCTCACACTTCTACCAGGTCAAAACGCTATCTACAAAAGGCATTGGTTTTACAACATAAAAGCTGCTCACATCCCATTTTATGGGATATAAGAAATATAGAATTTCAATATAGGAAAAAGATATGGACACAAGGACTAGAAACCCTGTCTGCTTGGGCTCCCAAGGATTTCTTTATCAAGAGATAATAGAATATTGATTGGAAACTTGACCTCAGGGTCAGGCGCTAACTAAAAGATGTCAAGAGAGCTACTATCTTCATTTTATAGGGAAAGTACCAGAAGTTCAGAAAGATAACGTCTTGCTTAATAACCTGCTAGTAGGCAAAGCCGGGTCTCCAAGCTGCTAAGGTCAAAGTCTAGGCTTTCTCATATGGTCACTTACCTGTCACCCACAGTGGAAGGAAGAGGTGAAGCAGGGCCCTGGGATTGAAAACACTACAAACGCTACCACCTTTCAAAAGCAAATGAAGGTTTCAAACCAGAGCAAGCAGACACGGGGAGGGCTCCTCCAGTAAAGACAGCAGTCAGTGTTCTTACTTTTAGACTCATTTGAAAACCAAAGATTGTTTTTTTTAAATGCTAGGAGATAGGATAGAGGTGGAGATAACCACACTGCTTCTGAGGAACAAAGTGGGAAGGACAGGGAAAGAATCGCAAACATTAACAGAATCTCCACGGCAAATGTCTTCTGAGGCCCATGTTCACCTGGCAGAGTCAAGCATGTGCCATCTCAAAATAACGTCCACGGTCCATGAACTACTTCACGGCTGCTGTCATTGGCCTGTGACTTCAGAGATCCTTTTCCCTATAGGCAGGGATGTGTGGCAATCCTCTGGGAGAAGGACAGAAACAGCTCTGATCACAGGAGGCTGCTGGTAGGTTGTGGTGAGAGCAGAGGAACTCAGCAGTAACCCTGAACTTCTGCTAGCCTTCCCCCACTTTCCCCCACTGCCCACACCCCCGCCCGCCTCTCCTACAACATGCCCAGAATGAATCTGAACTCTGAGACCTGTGTGTCCTGTCATTCTCTCACAAATGCATTGTCCCTTGTCTTAAACATTTGTCATCATCATGGTTTGGAGCTTGTCTCCTATGAAGGTCTCTGTGTACGTGGACGGTAAGAAAAGGATTGTGCTTTTCTCTGTGTTTTCTGGTTTCCCCCGTTCAGTCAGAGAGAGCACAGAAGCACTGAGAGCTGGGAGAGAGGATTCCTCACCACAGAACCAAGGTGAGCAGGACCCTGGCTGGGACCACTTGTGTTCACAGTCCTTGAGAGTCACAGGGCTATCGCTGCACAATTCGATTTCTGTCTAAATGACTTCCTTTTCCAGCACCTTCTTTACCAACGTGTATGTGACTGGGTCAGCAGTGACAAGGCAGCAAGTGGTTGAGAGGTCACTTTGTGGTCACTGAGTGGAAGGTGTGGAGGACGGCACAGTTCAGAGACATTAACACACGTGATCTAAATGAGTCCGTAGAAGAAAAAGCCATCACGTAATGACTTTATTATATTAGTTAATAACCCGTTAAATAACAGTTAACTATTAGTAATTGATTATGACAGACAGTTTTGCTGCATATAGTAATATGGGTTGGCAATTACTGTCTTTCACCACTTGGAATACGTCATTCAGTGCTATCCTTTCTCGTAAGGTTTCTGTTGAAAATCTGTTATAATTCGCATGTGTTTGCCTTTGTATGTGACTTTAATACTTTATTCATGCAACTCTGAATGTTTTCTTTGTTCCCCATGTTTAGTGCTTTAACTATAATGTAACATGGGGGTCTTTCTTGGTTTTGTCCCTTTAGTGTTCTTTGTGTCTCTTGAGCCCAGATGATCATCTCTTTCTCTGAGTTTGGGGAACTTTTCTCCTATGATTCTATTGAATATATTGTTTATGCCTTTAGCTTGTTCTTTTTTTATAGCGTCAATTTGTAAATTTGGTCTTTACCTGCTGAGACATCTCACTGGCCCATCTTTGGTCTTCCAATGGTGTATACTACAAAACCTGAGTGTCCACATACTCTCTTTAGCTGATATTCTATTTTATTTTATCCATGTTCTCTTTCATTCCTGGTATCTGTCTTCTACCTGATCTGTTCTATATCTGTTTCTTTGTTTCTTTTTGTTTTGTTTTTTGAGACAAGGTTTCTCTGTGTAGCCCTGGAACTCTCTTTGTAGACCAAACTGGCCTCAAACTCACAGAGATCTGCCTACCTTTGCCTCCCAACTGCTGGGATTAATAGGGTATGCCACCACCACCTGGCCTATCTGATCTATTATATTGATGAGGCTTTATTGAACGTTTTAAAAAGACTTATTAAACCTTACATATATAAATTTTCAGTTTGATCTTTTAGTATGTCAGTATCTTTATTGTAGAGACATTATTTCATATCCTGTATCGACTTTCTCGACTTTATTATTTTATTCAGCTATTTATTTGCATTGTCTTTGAGTTTATTTAGGATCTTATTTCATAGTCTCTTATTTCAGTAAACATTCTTATAACTACATTTTTATTATATCTTTTAATTAATTTATTATTTGTGTATACAAATGCCACGGCATGTATGTGGAGGTCAAAGAACACCTTGCAGGAGTTCGTTCTCTCCCTGCCATGATGGTTGTAGGGATTGAATTCAGGCCATCTGCTTGGTGGCAAGGGCCTTCACCTACATATAGAAACATTATAGGCAATCATTAAAAGCATAAAGCAAGTTAAGACTCCTCTGCCTCCACTTCAAAAACAGAAACAAACAATCAAACAAACCTGGGACATTCTGAGCATGGCAGCTCAACCGGGAGTCTAATGATCATTCCTTAAATTCCTTGCCCTGGATTTTGCCTAATTTGTTCTTTGGGGGGATTATGGAATCAGGATGGGGGGGGGTGGTGTCACACTGCTTTGATTGTTCATATTTTTTATATTACTGTATTGGGATTTACTCATCTAGGGTTATGTTGTGGCTTAAATTTCTGATGCCTTTTTTATCATATGCATGTTTTCTGTTGAGAATTTTCAATGTCTAAGTGTAGATTGTGACAGAAATGAGGTGTAGAATCTAGCTCTTCAGTTTATGTGCCCCTGGCAGCTGGTCTGATCCCTGTATCGCTCCTAGAGTAAAGCAGCAATTGTCTGAATAACAGCAGCTGCTGCGGAGGCCACTGTGGGAATGTAGTACCCAGTCAAAAGCAATGGTCCCTTTAACAAAAGCAATGCACTGCTGGAAGGTAAACTAACCAGGAGAGTGTGGTGCGTGGGGTAGGAGTGACTAAGAACAGGAGTGGAAGGGATGAAGACAGGATTAGTGTTAGGCCAGCTAGGGGAAAAATAGGGAAAGTACCTGGAAGGGAAAGTTGGGGTAGTGTTAGGGTCCACGGATAATAAAGATTGGAGAAGAGAGAAAAGGAGAAGAGGCCCCGCACCAGCAGCGTGGCCTGTGGCTGGGAACAGCAGTGTGCTCTTTCTGCAGGGCGGCTTTGGTACTCAGCAACTGCCTTAGTTGGTTCTTTGCTTTCTTGTTTTGTTTATTTTTATTTTATTTTTTGCTCTTTTCTTAAAATAGTTTTTTTTCTGCCAGGTGGTGGTGGCGTACACCTTCAATGCCAGCCCTGGGGAGTCAAAGGCAGGCAGATCTCTTGTGAGTTCAAGGCTAGCCTGGTCTACAAAGTGAGTTCCTGGACAACCAGTACTGTGACACAGAGAAACCCTGTGTCGAAAAACAAAAACAAAAATCTTCTTCTTCTATCAAATTTAAAGAATGGCTTTCCTGGATATAGAAATTTTGCTGGGAATCTATCTGCTTTTAGGGCTTGAAAATATATAATTCCCTGAATTTAGATTTTAGAGTCCCTTTTGAGAGCACTGATATTTGTTTTTGTAGATAAGTTTATGCTTTTCTTTTATATAGCCTCTGTGTGTGTGCACACGTGTATATGAATATGTGGTCTATACATACGAATGCGCAAGTGCCTGTGTGCACTCCTGCAGAGGCCATAGTGGATGTTAGGTATCCTGCTCAAGCACTCTCCAAAAATATTTTAGATACCCATTTTTAAAATTATTTATCTTCTGTATGTATTTGTGTGTGCATATCTGTGCGTGTATGCTCTCTGTGTGTGCCGTGACATGCATGTGGAGACAATTTGATGGCCTTGGTTCTCTCTTTCCACCTTTACCTGGGCTCTGGGGCTGACACCCAGGTCGTTGGACTTCCTTGGCAAGAACTTTGCCTACTGCCCATCTCACTGACTCTAAATATACACGCACAACAAAAGGTGGAATTCAGCATTCTCAAAGTTAGATGGAAAAAAAAAAAACCTTAGAAACATGCTCTCGCCATCTTAAGAACCTGTGTCTCTCCCCAGGAAATTAAAATGTTCATTATGATTCAGCAGAAGGAAAGGGAGAGTCAAGTTTACACTAACGGCTGATAAGTGAGTAACTGTTGATTACAAAACATTGAAATTCCTTAGTCATTGGCTGAAGGTCACCTTACAAAAGGATCTGAGTGTTCACCGCACTCACTCTTAATCATAATTGTCTTTCTAAATAAGTAACTTATCCCAGTTGCAGCAGGGAGCTTCCACTGGCCAGGCCGAGTCAGGGACAAAGGTTGCATAGGTTTTGCTGAGACAATACAAATAAGAGCAAGAGATTAGACGCAGTGCCGTGGCTCACACCCATTCCATTATTTACTGTGGTATCTAAGAGTGACTCTCCCTTCTGCCAGCAATTTAGGAAAGAGCTAACAATCTCCTAAGTAGATGAGGGCACTGAAGTTCAGAGGACAAAAGGAAACTTGAGCAGGTTTAAAATCTTTGAGTATCGGGTTCCTCATCCTGGTTTAAAGTCAGGGCTCCTCTACCCTAGTCTGGAGTCCTATCCATTCTGTGTGCTGTTTTCTAAATACTGTTCCATATTTATCCCAAGGAACTAATTAATTAGCATAATTCCATGCGGCACTGCCAGAGGCTTGACTTGATCTGGTCAAACTGACAACCTGAACCACCACACAAAAGAATGTGCCTATGATTCTGGGTTAGTAAACCAAGTAACATTCTCATCTTGAAAATTTTATATTTAATAATCAATTTTCTCCTGTCTTATTAGCCTGAAACTCCCTTTCAACAGGTTGTTCTCAAATTTATTTGGCAATCTGATATGAAAACACTTTTAGAGGCCCGTAATCTTGCTATATGCTACATACTCTTCTTTTTGGGATTTCAGAAAGGTGTTCCATAGTGCCTTCAACCTCTGTCCACTCCCAAAACCTCAGCAATGACTGGTCTGGCAGATCGAGTCACTGATGCAATAGTGGGAGAGCACCGTGGGAGTAATCAGCCTACTGTGTGATCGGATTTAAGTCCCATTCCACAAGATGAAACCCATACCTGGCACCATTACCAGGCCAAGAACTGGGGGCTAGACAAGACTTAGACCCTAACCATTCTGATGCTGCTAAATAGACATAGTATTAAACTGATTCCTAATGACTTATACCCTTAGATGCATCTCTCACCCCTCATCGGAGGAGATTCCATTTGCGGCAGGCAGTGATTAACGCAGAGACCTACAACTAGTCAAGGAGCAAAGAATAAGAGACCACAGAGTGCTCGGGCTTAAATGGAACCTCTATCTTGTACCCCCCCCCCCCCACAAATGCTCGCTACCACACACACACACAAAGTCAGTGCAGAAGTGAGGGGCTGTAACAGCCTGAGGCAGTGGATGATTAGAAGGAAACAGTGTTTCTGGGACACAGCAGGGTAGTTGTACATATGAACTCACAATGGTTGTAGCAGCATGCACAGAGCCTGCGCAAACTCAAGCCCCAGCCAGAATCCCAGCATGGAGACGTGAGGTGGGTGCAAAGTCTGAGTAGCTACTGGCTATTGACAGTACCAGGAGAGAGAAAATCAGCTCTCTCCGAACCTGTAATGCCTGGCAAGTTGACCCCTGTGTTGATTTGAATGAGAATGATCCCCATAGGCTCATATGTTTGAATACTTAGTGTCTAGTTAGTGGAACTATTTGGGGGGAATTAGGAAGTGTCACCTAACAAGGTGTTGTAGGTGTGTCACTGAGAGTCGAGTTCGAGGTTTCAAAAAAATTCATGCCATTCCCAGTATCTCTTTCTCTGCCTTGAGTCTCAAGAAGTGAGCCGTCAGCTACTGCTCCAGGGCCCTACCTGCTTGCCTGCTACCACACTCCCCACCATGGACTCTAACCCTCTGAAGCTGGAGCCCCAGCTTCACCTTCTTTCTAAGTTGCCTTGGTCATGGCGTTTTATTACAGCAATAGGAAATTAAGACAACCACTCTCCAGTGGAAGGCCATATGTCCAACAACACACGGACAAAGGACTAGGGGAGATGGCAAAGTTAAGAGCAAGGCCCAGCTAGCTAATGGCCACGAGCTCCCTGCCCTGGCCCTGTTCATTCATGGTAGGAAGCACACCATTCCTCCGTTACTTGTTGGAGTGAGAACCGAAAATGTATCGTGTGTGTGTGACTCACCTTCATATTGCTCCCGTGGAGTTTTTGCTGTGTGTGAACGTGGTTGAGAAGGGCTCCGATCTGTACTGACCTCCACCAGCCTCTACTTTGGACCCGCGGTTGAAACAAAAATGTCCCATTTTTTGAGGGTGGGGAGAATGAAATGTCTATGGGTCTCAGTCTTTCAAAATGAACAAAATTATTTTTTGAAATGACTAAAAATTAAAAAAAAAATGATGCTTGTGGTGCCGTGGGCTTAGATCAGTGGCAGAACACAAGGTCCTTCCTTGTCCGGGCGCCAGCACCAGCCAGAGAGACTTACGTACTTACCTGGTAAACTTCCAACTGAAATAGCTTTGTTTTAGCTTCATGCAACTCTTCCTTTAACTGTGAACTCTTTTTTAACCTACTATTTCATTGATACTTTTATTTTCCATTGAGAGTCACGGTGGCCCCCATGTATGTTTACCCTGATTACTACCATGGGTATTTGGGGAAAGAAACTGAGGGGGTTTTCAATGAGGCTTCCAGCTGGATATCATTTCAAATGGAAGGTTCCCAAGGTAAGTTTCATGGCACTCACAACATCTGAATGGTTGCCACATAGGAGTCCCATTGTATGTCTTTCCAAACCCTCCCTGTCACTGGGATAGTCACTTGTCATAAACCACCAAGGCAATTACACGGCCACTCTTTACGCTTGTTTCACACCCTAATCTGGCCTTGGCGTGGAGAGCAGCGTGGGATCCTGAGAGAAAGCAGTTTATCAGCATGAGATAAGCTGCACTGGAGAAAGCCCTGAGAGGTCACACACAGGGTGTAGTCCCTTAGTAAATACTCAGGTTTCTCTCCCCCATCTGTCCCTGTGGAAGTGGCCAGACCTGACTGGGGAGCCTCGTACCATAAGAAAGAGTCCAGGAAATGGTATCCCCGGCTATCTCAGATAGTGTGGGGATTACTGAAAGCAGAGGGAAAAACAGGGGCTGGATTTCCTTGCCTTATTCTAGGCAGATCCTCTGGACACAGCCCACTTCAGATGGCAGCTCTGTGTGCAATTCTTGTCTACCAGAGAGACAATCAGCATGTCACAGGAGGAGGAGACCCTCTGATGCAGATCATCTGGATCTGTTCATCTGAGAGCTTGTACTGCCTGGTTTATGTAAACTCGACACAAGCCAGAGTCTTTGGAGAGGAAGGAGCCTCAGTTAAGAAAATGTCTCCAAGGCTGGAGGGGTTAGGAGCACTGACTCCTCTAGAGGTCTCTTGAGTTCAATTTCCAGCAACCACATGGTGGCTCACAAACATCTGTAATGAGATCTGTGCCCTCTTCTGTTTTGCAGGCATATATGCAGGTGAAACACTGTATATGTGATAAATAAATAACCCTTAAAAATTATCTTTTTAAAAAAGAAAGAAAGAAAAAGCCTTCATAAGATCTAGCTGTAGGGCATTTTCTTAATTAGCAATTGATTAGGGAGGACCTAGCCCATTTCTAGCTCCATCCCTGGGCTGTTGGTCCTGGGTTCAAAGGAACAGGCTCAGCAAGCCATGTGGAGCAAGCCAGTAAGCAACACTCCTCCATGGCCTCTGAACCAGCTCCTGCCTCCAGGTTTTTCAGCCATGTTTGAGAGTTCCTGTCCTGGCTCCTTTCAGTGATGAATAGCAATGTGGAATCATAAGCCTAAGAAACCCTTTCCTCCCCAGCTTTTGCTCATGGTGTTTCACCGAAGCAATAGAAAGCCTAGCCAAAGGGCTGGAGAGATGGCTCAGAGGTTAAGAGCATTACCTGCTCTTCCAAAGGTCCTGAGTTCAATTCCCAGCAACCACATGATGGGCTCACAACCATCTGTAATGAGGTCTGGTGCCCTCTTCTGGCATGCGGGCATACACATAGACAGAATATTGTATACATAATAAATAAATAAATATTAAAAAAAGAAAGCCTAGCCAAGACAGGGACCAATGTGATGAGAGAATTGCTATCCTTTCGAGCATGACTGAGGGTCTCCTGAATTCCAAACCTCTATTCCTATGGCCATGCAGACTCAGTACCCCACTCTTTATCCAAAACTCAGACCCTAACAATGGCGAAGGGGAAGTAGAGCCTCAAAAGTTCCTTCATGCTGTTGACTTTTCTGAGGTTCGCTTTTCCTTAGAAGTCCATACTAACTTCCGTGGGTTTGGATGAGGTTTCACCCAACACATAGGCAGTGGAGCCCAAAATAACCTCAGAGGAAAAATGAAGGGGCACAGGTGGTCCCCGGCTTATGACAGTCGGAAGTATAACAAGATGAGGAAAGGAATATGCTTTTAGTAAATTAATTGCTTTAGGTACGCGTTACAGTTACGCAAAGCTGATGACTACAGAAAACCACTCTGGGGGTAGGGCTCATGTTCACGTGTACTGGGGTGGGGTCTGCAGAGGGGCCTCGCTGGGGGGTATAGCTCAGTTGTAGAACATTTGACTGCAGAGGGCCTCACTGTCATATTGATCCGCTCATCAGTTGAAGAAAGGATGAGGAATGAGTAGAGCAGGGTGTGATATTCATGCAGTTGTGCTTGGTGGTGGCCCCAAGGAAATGGAAGGAAATCCAAATCATTAAGTTACAAGGCATGATAGGCATCAGAAAATGACAGGAAAGGGGCTGGTAGGATCACTCAGCAGGTGGAAGTCCTTGGACAAGCCTGACCACCAGAGTTCAGTCCCTATCAGGGTGACTCCCAAAGGTTGTCTTCGACCTCCACATGTACTCTGTGTCATATGCATGTACACACACACACACACAAAAATGTAATTTTAAAGAATAGACTGACTGTCTTAGAAGTTTAGAGTTGGTAGTCACATTTCCCCAAACCACTGGCAGAAAATCTCTCCAGACCAAAGAGCCCACCTGAACTCACAGCTGCTCTGGGGATATCACCAGCTCCTCTAGTCCCATTCAATGTGCCCTGCATGGGGTCCAGCTTCAGTATATGACTTGGGAACAGAATAGTTCCCAATAGCTAAAGAAGGTACATCAAAGACGAGGTCAGTTTGAATAAGGAAGTATTGCATTGGCTTTGAGTTGATCCCACTGGTCTCTGGGATTGTCTTGGCAAAGCAAAACCCGAGTTTCAGTGGCTCTGGTTGAGGGCTGCCTGATGTCCAAGGTTCTTTTCCTTAGAAGAGTTTCAAAACTATCCCAGACATTCTTTTTGCTCTGACTAATGCACAGGTCTTACTAAACAGCACTGCTATTCCAGTATTGATTGTCCTATTTCCAATTCCTAGTTCCCAGAAACCAGTATAGGTATTGAAGTGATCCTCTGCTCCAACGTTTGCAGTCTCCCTTCCCTGGTCACCATCCCGCTCTTCTTACAGACACAAATCATGCCCCACGTAGCTCATTGTTCTGGTATGTCTGGCTGGCTATCACCTCTTCATAAGGACCTCTGGTTTCATGATGCTCGGAGACTGTCATCCACAACCGCCAAGCTTAAAACAAACACCAAACCAAACAGAACAGTTTTTCACCATATTTAATTTGCATGTGTCACTGATAGCAGAGGGGTTTTCCTTCTCAAAGCCTCCTGGGATCTATATCTTCTTTGGAATGCTCTGTAGCTGGCCTACGGTGACACTGCAATTGGATACTCGCTGTGGCCACCTTAAGGCCTGCTGCCATTAGAACTTCAGAACGTTCCTGACCACCTCAACATAGTGGCCATCTGGAGGTGGCTTCCTCTGACTCCCGGGTTGCAGAAACTTCTGAATTGTAGGAATGTTGCTGATTCTTGTCTTAAATGCCTGAAACAGGAAGCAGTGGAGTCAGGAGCTCAATAGCTGTCACAACCGTTAAGAAATCAGTTTTCGGGGCTGGAGAGATGGCTCAGAGGTTAAGAGCACTGGCTGCTCTTCCAGAGGTCCTGAGTTCAATTCCCAGCAACCACATGGTGGCTCACAACCATCTGTACTGAGATCTGGCGCCCTCCGCTGGCGTGCGGGCATACATCGAGGCAGAATGTTGTATACATAATAAATAAATAAATCTTAAAAAAAAAAAAGAAATCAGTTTTCCCATAGAAGAGGAGCTAAGGCCTTCAGTTATAAAGCCCTGGGTGGTGGTGCTGAAGGAATTTATTGGTATGTTTGCTGACTTTTCCTGGCGTGGGCTGAAATGTCTTATTAAGAAGATATAATAAACATAACCAGAGCATATCAAATGCCTTTAAATATTTATATTCTTTAGCCTATTAAGTCTTGTTTTAAGAGTTTATTAAAAAGGAACGGAAATAGCTTCTGGGCAGTCATGGTGCACACCTATAATTTTAGCACTTAGGAGGCAGAAGCAGGAGGATTTCTGCATTCAAGACCAGCCTGGTTTACAGAGAGAGTTCCAGAACATCCAAAGCTACACAGAGAAACCCTGTCTTAACAACAACAAAACCCAGAAATAGCTAGAAGAATTCTAACACAGTAGCAATTTGTAAATAACGTGTGTTTTCAAAGCAGGGAAAACAATTGATGCTTGCAGACATCTCAGAGGTTAAGAGCGCTGACTTCTTCCAGAGGACCAGGCTTCAATTCCCAGCACCCACATGGCAACTAACCACCATCTGCAATTCCAATCCTAGGGAATCCAATATATTCTCTTTTTTTGTTGTTGTTTTGTTTTTGTTTTTTGAGATAGGGTTTCTCTGCAGCTTTAGAGCCTGTCCTGGAGCTAGCTCTTGTAGACCAGGCTGGTCTTGAACTCACAGAGATCCGCCTTCCTCTGCCTCCCAAGTGCTGGAATTAAAGGCATGCACCACCACCGCCTGGCTATGGAATCCAATATATTCTTCTGGCCTCTTTTGGGCATTGTGTGCACATGGCACATAGATTTACATACAGGTAAACACCCACACACATTAAAAAAAATTATTTAAAAAACTGAAAAGGCAGGTGATCCATGCACACGCCCTTAATCCAAGCACTCAGGAGGCACAGTCAAAGAAGAAATAAAAGAAGAGGAAGAAAAGACAGTCCTGAATGTTCATTATTTGTCTTGCAACTACCAGGGACCGAATCTAGGCACTCATACATGTGCATCATGTGTTCTGCCTCTGAGGTGTGTGCCCCAGCAGTTTAAACGTTCATATTAGAACCTCAAACACCCATTTTCCCATCACATAAAGTGCCATTCCCTAACAGAGCCTACAGTGTAAGTGCGGCGGAATAACCGGAGTGAATAAAACGATGGCCTTTGAGATGGTTTCGCTTCAAGTTTTAAGTCTGGCTTGGAGGCGCACCTGCGCCGACACGCATCCTACCTGCAGCAGAGGGAAGTCGGACAGAATGGAAGCGCTGAGTTCCTCCACCATCAAAATGGCTTCTAACAGCTGTATGTCTGCCCAACTGAACTGGTTGCCAACAAGAAAATCCTCCCCGTGGTCTTTCAAAATCTACAGAAAAGAAAGACCTACTTTAATGGAAGTGATGGCGATTTGCCCGTCTGGATGCTGTACTGTGAGGCTCACTGAGGAGTCTTTGCTTGATGATCTCCAGAGCTAGCAAGAACGGGTGAAGTCAACTCTCTTGCACGTACCATGAAATGATGGAATCTTTTTGGGAATGAGTCAGCGATTATCAAGGCCTATGTGGCAAAGCGCTGGCACTTTCTGAAAAGCATGGAGGGAGTGAAAGAAAACTGTACCTGCCAGTACAGGGACACATGGGAGCTAGGATTATTGGGAACCCAGCTGTTGGGACACAAATCAAAATAAGTCACCAAAGGAATCAGAAAACCAAACCAGAAAAATAAGCTAATTTTTCAGTACCCAGTGGAAAGCAGATATAAAAAGATACCAGAGTCAGCTTTGAGTAGCAAATACGTAAACTATGGTTAACTCCACAAAGAGGGATATATATATATATATATATATATATATATATATATATATATATATATATATATATATATTTGGGAAGAGGGTCTGGATAAGTGATTCAATGATTAAAAGCACATACACCTCTGTAACTCCAATTCCAGGGGATCTGGCGCCCTCTTCTGGCCTCTATGGGCATCAGAATCAGGCATGATACACAGACATGCAGGCAGGCAGAATACTCACACATATAAAATTCTTTTAAATCTAAAAAAAATTAATGAAAATAAAAAGGTCTTAAGCAAGTAAGTAACAGGATTGACATTTGTAAATGCCAAGTAATAGCTCCATAGAAACTCTGCTTTGGAAAATTATCTAAATGATCGAACAGGGGTGTAAGAAACTTCAACAAGAGCCTGTAACAGAAGACCCAGCAGAGGAATCTCCACCTGACGATGGATGGAGAAAATGACAGAGCCCCACATTGGAGCACCAGACTGAGCTCCCAAGGTCCTGATGAGGAGCAGAAGGAGGGAGATCATGAGAAAGAAAGTCAGGACCATGAGGGGTGCGTTCACCCATGGAGACAGTGGGACAGAACTAACAGGAGATCACCAACTCCAGTTGGAATGGGACTGATGGAACATATGACCAAACCGGACTCTCTGAATGTGGCCGACGGTGGAGGCTGACTGAGAAGCCAAGGACAATGGCGATGGGATTGGATTCTATGGCGTGGACAGGCTCTGTGTGGGCCTTATCAGCTTGGTTGCTCACCTTCCTGAACCTGGGGGGAGTTGGGAGGACCTTGGACTTAACATAGAGTAGGGAACCTTGATGGCTCCTTGGCCTGGAGAGGGAGGGAGTGGGGGTATGGGTTGAGGGGAGGGGAGGGAGGGAGGAGGAGGAGGGGAGGAGATGGAAATTTTTAATAAAAAAAGAAACTTCAACAAACCACAATTATCTATAATTGAAAAGAAAACACCTCCATTTATATTGAAAAACTGGGCAGAAATACATGAAACCAATTCTTACACTTCTCTTTTGGTGATGGGGACTAGTTATAGTTTCTGTTTATAGCCTATGTTTCTGATTAAGATCTTCAAATAAACTAAGCACAATAAACGTGGTGGTTTGAATGAGAATGACTCTCCCCGCCCATAGATTCATAGATTTGAATACTTGGTCACCAGGGAGTAGCACTCTTTGAAAGGATTAGGAGGGCTAGCCTTGTTTGAAGAAGCATGTCCCTGAGCTTGGGCTTTGAGGTCTCAAAAGCTCATTCCAAGCTCTTTCTGCTACCTGTGGATCCAGATGTAGAACTCTCAGCTATTTCTCCACATCTGCTTGCATGCCACTATGTTCCTCACCATGATGGGGACTAAACCTCTGAAACTGTAAACTATAAACAGCCCCAGTTAAATGTTTTCTTATATAAGAGTTGCCATGGTCATGGTGTCTCTTCGCAGCAATGGAATGGCAACTAAGACAAACATGCTAAAATCTATGATAGAAAATAGTATCAAGCTACTTATAAGATAAAACCAAAATAATACAAATAGCACCCTAATTGTTGCTATTTGAATATGCTAAGTATTTATTTTTAAGTATTAAATAAAAAGAAAGCATGCATCTTCATTGTTTATATAAACCACACTCCAGAGTAACTAAGTATGTCATGTAGGAGAGAGATTTGCATTCTGTCTCTGTCTAGCTATGTAGCCCAGGCTGATCTTGAACTTCACATTCTCCTCTGACTGATCTTCAAAGTTCTGAGAATACAGGAGTGCCCTATTGCGCTTGGTTTGGGAGTATCTTTGTGTAGAGAATAGTCTATATAGTGAGTGAAGACAGCTGGGCATGGTGAAACACACCTACAATCACATACGTAGGAGACAGGAGGAGAGTACACGGAACCTGTCTCAGATTGATAGATATATAGATAGATATATAGATAGATATATAGATAGATAGATATAGAGATAGATAGATAGATAGATAGATAGATAGATAGATAGATAGATAGATAGAGGAGATCAATATTTCACATCTAATAAATCAGCGTGGGCTGGCATTATCTATTGTACAAAGAACAACCATCAGACAACTTGTGCTCTTTGATGATTTACACAATGCCATCTATGAAGTATGCTGGGGGCCAAATAATTGGACCTGAGTCCAATCAAGATTATAATTCCAGATTCCAGGACATTCAGGAATAGAGGAGTAAGTTGTGTTGACTAAAAATCATGAAATCACAAAAAAATGCAATAGAAAAGGAGGGGAGACAAGAAAGGGGTAGCTAACAGAGAAAAGGGAAGCTTAAGTCTTCTAATTAGAATTGTAAAGTTAAGTTTGATCCAGATTTGAACAAACGAGTTATTTTTAAATGTTTAGAGAAGTACTGGGTAGACTCCCTGGTTTACAATCTACAGCATAAGCAGACTAAACTGTGTGACATTTTAGATGAAAGGGCTTCACTGGCCTTGTCCCTGGATCAAAGGAACTGTCTAGAACACTGAAGGGCTGACAGAACTCTGCGTCTCAGTTTACAAAGTATCCTACAACACCTTTTGTTGTGGGCCCTGCCCTAACAGGTCTTCCTCACCATTCCAAACACTGCCCTAGTGGCTTGCAATCTTTCAACATGTGTTGTGAAAACAGTTTCATTAGCATTTCCCACTAAATGTTGCACAAAAGTTTCCAATTTAAAAGCTTTTGTCTTTTTTATTCAGGCAGTTAGCTTCCAGTACTGGATTCAAGGTGAATTCAAGGTGGTTGATACCTTGGACTAGCAGCTTATTGATTCTTTAAAAAACAGAACAAAAATTGTTTCATTAGAGGCTCTATAATTTTGGGACCCATATTATTAAAGTTTGACCCTAGGGGCTAGAAAGATGACTCAGTAGTTAAGAACATTGTTTGCTTTTCCAAAGACCTGGGTTCAATTCCCAAACCCACATCGTAGTTCACAACCACCTGTAATCAATTCCAGAGGATCAGATGCCCTCTTCTGGCCTTCACGGGCATGGGCATTCATGAAATTCATGGCATACTTGCAGGCAAAACACCCATTCACATAAAATAAAAAAGTAAATATATTTTTTATAAGTTTTGACCCTGTCTTTGTTACTTTTTTATTGTTATGAAAAGACACCATGACTAAATCAGCCTCTGATGGAAGAGTTTATTTGGGGCTCACTGTTTCAAAGGATTAACATCTGTGATAATCGTGGTGGGGAACATAGCAGCAGGTAGGCTGGCATGGTGCTGGAGCAGTAGATGACACTTTACATCTTGAGACACAAGCATGAGGCAGAGTGAACTCACTAGAAATGGGGTGGGCTTTGAAACCTCAATGCCTGCCCCCAGTGACATACCTCCCTCCGATAAGACCACACTGCCTAATTCTTCCCAGACAGTTCCATAAAAAGGGGACCAAGTATTCAAACTATACAAGCCTATGGGAGCTATCTCACCCAAACCGCCAGAGACCCCACAGCAGGAAAGCTCTCACACAGCCAGGCCTTTAATATATGTGTTTTATTTTGTGTGACTGTATACGGGGGATATGTTTGCCATGGCATGAGGAGGCCAGAGGACAATTTATAGGAGTTGGTTCTCTCCTTCCACCATCTGAGCTTCCAAGACTGAATTCAAGTTTTTAGTCCTGACAGCAGGTACCTCTACCCACTGGTACCCATTTCACTTACCTTTTTGAACACTCATTCTTAAATATTCTGCATATTAGGAAGTATACAAGCTTACCTTTTCAAAGACAGGGAAGTAACGGGTTTTAGCTCTCTTCACTATTAGAGCATAGCTCTCCTCTTTTTCCTTCGGGGGTTTAAATGCAGCCTGGGCAATCATTATCATCAGGTCCAGCGTGCCATCGGTATACATATCAATCCTGAAAAAACACCATAGACTCCCATTGGAAAGGAGCCTTCAAGAGCAGGCTTCCCAGTGCAACACTGGACAGGATACATAGTGTTAGCAAGTGGTGTTTGATTCTCCCAAAAATCTTCCATTCTCAGGAATGAGTTCCAGAACCCAGTCTAGCTAGGTGACACAGTAGAGACTCTGAAGATGTTTACTGAACGTATGAAAAGTAATAGATGCCTCTAAGTCGAACCCTGCCACAAACAGAGTGGGATTGTGGTGGTTTGGAGATTTAAAAACATTTAATAAAAAGTAAGCATCAGGCTGGGCGGTGGTGGCACACGCCTTTAATCCCAGCACTCGGGAGGCAGAGGCAGGTGGATCTCTGAGAGTCTGAGGTCAACCTGATCTGCAGAGCAAGTTACAGGACAGCCAGAGCTGTTACACAGAGAAACCCTATTTCAAAAAACCAAAAGAAAGGAAAAAAGGAGGAAAGAAAAAGAAAAAAGTATACATCAAAACAGTATTTATAGGTCATGGAACTGCTTCTCCATCTGTTTCCGTGGGGAAGGCGTGGGAGTGTAGAGACAGATTGCTGCTTCTGAGCTTCGCGCATTCCCATGTGACGCTTTCTCGGTTTTCTAAATAATGGAGCTTGGCCTTTTCTACTACTGCACTTTCTATACGTACCGATCTCTCTAGCACGTCCATGTGTGCCATGATGAGATTTTTAGGGACCTGTACTTAACCCCAAACCTAGATTAAATTCTATAACTGAAAGTATTTTTCCTACCCTACATTCATTTACTTATCTGCCATGAAAACAAACTATTTATAATACAACTATAATAATACGACTATCCTTAGCCAGGTCTAGAACAGCATATAACAGAGCAGGTATCTGTGGCATATAGATGCAAAACAAAACAACAACAAGAAGAAACCCTACACCTTTTATCCTCCAGTATTTATGATGAGACCTGTCAGGCCCTTCTATGGGGGCTTGTTCCCAGGCTGACCTTGTGAATGACAAAAGAATACAATGGAAGTGTGAGGGAATAGTTCTGGGTTGAGCTTATGACACTTCCATCCTTTCCCTTTCACTCTTAGAATTCTGTCTGTGTTCCATGAGAAGATTAGAATAACAGTATGGAAGTTATATGGCCTCTTCTTCCCCCGAACCGACAATCTGCAGTACCCAAACCCAGAACTGCCTAGCTCACTACTGCTTGGCAGACATGTAAGTGAATCTAGCTGGGATAAACCCAGCCTAGGCCAGATAGAGGCCACCCAGAAACCTATAGACAAGTGCTTGCTCATTGAAATCTGTTTCAGGTTCACACCCGCTGTGGGAATTTCTTCAGTCAATAGCTTTTAGGTTACTGGCATATTTTGGGCATGGTCAAATGTACTGTATAAACAGATGTGAAATCATGTGCAGCCCGTTGGCTGATAGATTAGGTTCCTGTTCCCTGCTCACGCAGAGGACTGCTGATCTGTGAGTCCACCCCTAAATAAAGATATCTTTATTATACTCCATTCTGAACTAGTGTGGTACTTTTTTACTGTAATCAAAAACAGACTGGTGCCCAACATGGTATGAAGAGACATCAAAATGCCAAATGTTTTAATTGTGGTAGAACAAGACATTTGAGAAGGGATTGTAGACAGGCATTCATAGAAATAATGTCTCCCCTGGAAATGACAAAATAGAAGGTCTCAATCTTCTGGATTATGTAGAAGATGTGGCAAAGTCTGACACTGGACCAACAAGAGACAAACAAGGCAACCCATTACCATTAGGAAACTCCTTGTGGGGCCTCTCACAGGCCCCCAGGACAAACATAGTCCAATCATTCCCAGCCACTATGAAGGACTTGTCTCCTCAGGAAAATTTAAAAATCCAACCTGTTGTAAAAAAAGCATACTGTTCTGGATGATGGAATAAACATGGAGGATGAGTAAAAAATTCCCATAGCAAATAGGAAATGTATATCTTGACAGACTTCTATAAATGATCAAAGACCAAAGCTGAGAGTACTACTAAATAACATTGTAATTGAGAGATTACTGGACACAAGTGCAGATACATGAGTATCATTACTCCAGAATCTTGGCATCCAAATTGGCCTCTTCAAGAGACAGATATCCAATTCCTAGGAATTAGAACCCTATTTCAAGTAAAACAAAGCACGAGATGGGTTGAATGCATAGGGCCAAAAGGATAGAGAAGAAGGCTGAGGACGTAAGTAGCTAATATACCAGTGAATCTCTGGGGCCATGATCTGCTACAGCAATGGAATACCCGGATTAACATTCCTGTAGTCCTAGAAATGAGACATAAACCAACTCATGTTTCTGGGAAGGATATTATAAGGTACTATAAAAAAACAGTCACCAGTCATTCAGGCAGTACAAAAACACAAAACAACTAGCAAACATTCAGAGATACAAATGACCCTACCTTTAAAATGGCTAACTGAAGAACCAATATGAATTAAACAATGACCTTTTACAGAAGAGAAACTACAGGCTTTAGAACAGCTGGTACAGGAGCAACTAGATGAAACAACCATCCCTTGGAATTCTCCTGTATTTGTTCTTAAAAAGAAATCTGGAAAATGGAGAATGGTGACAGATCTAAGAGCTATCAACAAGGTCATTCACCCAATAGGCCTACTACAATCTGGAATTCCTTTGTCTTCCCTATTACCTAAAGGATGGCCTCTCATAGCTATTGATTTAAAAGATTATTTTTTCACTATACTTTTGCAAGAATAGAACAGAGAAAAACTTGCCTTCACAGTGCCTATTTATAGTAATTCTCAGCCTACTAGGAAATATCAATAGACCATCCTCCCACAGGGAATGTTCAATAGCTCCACCCAGTGTCAATATTTTGTAAGTCAGCCATTGGAAATAATACATAAAATATTATCTAAATCTATGATTTACCATTACATGAATGACTTTATGCTATCTGATTCAAATGTAGATACTTTAGAATGTTTGAAGAAGTAAAGAAAGTATTGCTTAAATGGGGATTACAAATTGCTCTTGAAAAAATACAAAGAGGGGATTCTATCAATTACTTAGGTTATAAAATAGGTTTACAGAAAATTAGAACATAAAAAGCACAAATTAGAAGAGATCCATTGTGGACTCTTAATGACTTTCAAAGATTGCTAGGAGACATTTCCAATCTACAACCCACTGTTGGGATAACACCCAATCTAATAATTCATTTAATAAATAAATAAAACCTTAGATGATGAGAAAGACTTAAATAGTCCCAGGGAATTAGCAGGTGAAGCTGAGAAAGAATTAACTTTGATTAAAGAGAAATTACAGAAGGCACATGTGGATTTGGTGGATCTGAATCTTAACTGCATTGTAGTAATATAGCCCACCAGAATTAACCCTATAGAAATTTTAATGCATAGGGAAGATATTATCTTAGAATGGATCTTTTACCACATAAACCAAGTAAAAAAAATTAAAAACTTATGTGGAAAAGGTCTTTGAATTAGTTATAAAAGGAAAATTGAGACTTTGTCAATTAGCTGGAATAGACCCAGTGAGATTATAGTACCTTTTACTAATGAAATTAAAAAATTATGGGAAGACAATGAACCCTGGCAAAGAGCTTGTGCTAATTTTTTAGGAGAGATTAATAGCAATTATCCCAAAAGCAATAGACTTAACTTTATAAAGAGAACTACTTGGATTCTTCCTCACATTGTATGTGACACACCAATAACCATAGCTCATACATTCTATACTGATGCAAATAAATCAGGAAAGGCAGGTTACAAATCAAGAGATTTAAGTAAAGTGGAATAAAGCCCTTATAATTCTGTCCAAAAGTCAGAATTCTATGCTATTCTCATGGTACTAAGTTATTTTGAAGAAACTCTCAATATAGTTCCTGACCCACAATATGCAGAAAGAGTTGTTTTGCACATTAAAATCACTGACTTTATATCAAATGATACAGAATTGACTTAATTATTCAATCAGGTTCAAGATATAATCAGGAATAAGCTTTGTCCCATATTTGTCCCATATACATAATACAAATCTGATCCCATATGGGTCTGCCAGGTCCTCTAGCTCAAGGTAATGCAAAACTTGATCGATTATTGATTGGAAGTGTGCTGAAGACCTCAGAATTTCATTAAAAATATCATGTCAATAGCAAAGGTTTAAAGAAAGAGTTTTCTATTACATGGCAACAAACTAAGAAGATTTTAATGTCCTACTTGCTCTTTCTATAACAATATACTGCTACCTGTAGGGAATAACCCAAAGGGTACTCAAAGGGATAAAATCTCGCAGTTTCACTTTGCAGAATTTGGAAAATTAAAATACGTACATCACACCATTGACACCTATTCAGGTTTTCAATGGGCAGCTATCTTGAGCTCAGAAAAGGCTGATTCAGTAATCACGCATTTATTAGAAGTTATGGCCATCATTGGTATACCTGCACAAATAAAGACAGATAATGGTTCCACATGTGTCTCTAAGAAAATGAAACAGTTTTTTGTTTATTATAATATAAAGCATATTATAGCTATACCAAACAATCTTACAGGTCAGACAGTCATAGAAAGATCAAACTGAACTATAAAGGATACATTAAACAAACAGAAAGGGATGGAAAATATCCCCAGAAATAGATTGCATAATGCTTTATTTACCTTGAATTTTCTTAATGCTAATGAGAAAGAAACAATGGCAGCAGAGTAACATTGGATAATAGAAAGAACTTCTGAATTAAATCATCCAATGTATTTCAAGAATGTGTTGGCTTGGGCTGGAGAGATGGCTCAGAGGTTAAGAGCATTGCTTGCTCTTCCAAAGGTCCTAAGTTCAATTCCCAGCAACCACATGGTGGCTCACAACCATCTATAGTGAGGTCTGGCACCCTCTTCTGGTCTGCAGGCATACACACAGACAGAATATTGTATACATAATAAATAAATATTTAAAAAAAAAAGAATGTGTTGGCTTCATAATGGAAACCAGGAGATGCTATGTTGGGGAAGGGGTTTTGCTTTTGTTTCCACAGGAGAAGAGAGGCTATGGATAGCATCAAAATTAATAAAAATTTAGTTTGAAAAAGAGAGACCTCTTGAGAAAGAGAAATGACAGCTTAGCTCATCCACAGAGGTGACAATCATTCAGGTGGTAAAGAAACCTCATAAGGGTTGGGGCAGGGTTCTGATCTTGTCTTTGCAGGAAAATACTCATCTTCAAAAAGTCAAGACAACTTGGACATCTAGATGCCTAAAGAAGAAAAGATAGCTATCCAGAAAGAATCACCAACCAAAGAGGAATCTGACTTATGGTACCATATCCTCTACAGGGTAAATTTTTATTATATAAATTTATTTATATAATAAAATAAAATATAAAATATAATATAATATATTTTATTATATATTTCTTAATACAATAAAAACATAAACCACTTAAAAATCAAAGGTGACTTTGGAGTTGGACAGTGGCTATTCTTCTCTAAATCCAAGCATGTTGTTAAAAAAAAAAATCAGAGTTTCTGTCTCATATCAAGAACCATCTGGTATAGGACAGAAAAAAGAAAGAATTTAGAAAAAAACTTTACTTCTCCCCATACCTATTTTGTCTCTATTGTACCTTTCATTAAATATATGTCTATATGAATAATGTTTAAGTTTTCCCCAATGAACAATAAATTATCCTGAAGTAATCTTTGAAGTTTCCAGGAAGAAGATGGGGCCCCACAACAATGATATCACCTGGTTGATATGACATCATGATGTTGATAGTGGTACTTTAAGATTGGTTTTGGGTACCAGCTGCTCAAGATGATTCCAACTTGGCTAGCTGAAATAGTATACCTTCTTATAACATTCTGGCCAGAACTTCAAATAAGAACTTCAGAAAAACCCTATCAACTATTCAGAGACTATTTACAATTATACCAGACAGCAATCTTGAAACTTAACCATCATTTTAGTTTTTACAGGATCCCATAGCAATAACATTGCCCCATGACAGCTGAAAGTAATTCTAGAAGATGATACATCCTCTCCCAACAAAGTCTGTCCTCAGGGTTAGGTACATCTATTAGGGGTTAATTACAAGTGGTATAGGGTTGGGATTGAGGTAGAAATTGTGTAAGCTCAGTGGTCTCTTTAAAAAAAAGGAATTGGATGGATTAATAGGTAGATTAGTGTGAGCTTATTCATAATAATAGTAATAAAGTAAATACTTGTGAGCTACTATTTATAGACAATCTACAATGCTATAAATTCTTGTATATTGTTACAAATTCAAATTATATATTATGTTGAATATGCTTCTATTTTTGTTTATAATATTTGTTTTTTTTACATTTATTTTTTATTTATCATGTATACAACATTCAGTCTGTGTGTATGCCTGAAGGCCAGAAGAGGGCACCAGACCTCATTACAGATGGTTGTGAGCCACCATGTGGTTGCTGGGAATTGAACTCAGGACCTTTGGAAGAGCAGGCAATGCTCTTAACCGCTGAGCCATCATCTCTCCAGTCCCTGTTTATAATATTTGTAAACCTATGCAAAGTTATTTTGTCATATTGTGTGCATGCATGTTTCTACCTTGGCTTAAGATATTTTGCATATTGATACAATTTCAGGACATATTTACCATATTGTACTATACATTTCTACCTCTGATCAAGATACTTATATACTATTTATATTTTGAGGTCCTTGTCTTCATTTGCTCCACAGTAGTTTAAAGATTGTCTAATATTCTAATATAAAGCTTTAGTCTTTAAGCTATATAAGTATTAAGATTGTAGGTCAATAGTCATCCATGTTTGTCATACTTATAGTTAGACTAATTGGATTCTTTAGATATACAGAGATTCTATTCTGCATAGATAGGTAATTTTCAACCATTCCAAAGAACTGTAGAACATGGCATTTAAATAACTTAGGATTCTGTTGATGCGAGACACCATTGCTCCTGGCAGATCTGATGTATTCCTGAGAGAATGTTGGGCACCAAAGACACTCCACTTAGAGCTTGTTTTCCTCTTGGCAAAACTGGCCTTTGGGCAAGGAACTGCTGATGCCTTGACCACTGACAAAATGCACAGTATCCAAACTGGACAAGCAGGATACAATAAAAAAAAAAAAAGACTGCCAAACCTTGCCAAGACAGGGTAAGATGGTTTTAAAATTTTATTGCCTCTGAAAATAGTCTGTCAGTTACTCTAGGCCTTAGCCAAAGTTGATAGCTCCAACATTGCAAATGAGACTTTGGGTGATTGCCCAGGTAGCCAGTTGTCTCTGTCATTTATTGCATCTTTTGGAAGTTGCTTGATTGTACTTCCTATTTACTCAAGTAATATTATTTCCCTTCTCAGGTCTTTGATGGGGTTAAAGACTAGATACTCATGGTTACTTTCCTCTCATGACTTAGCCAAGCTATTTCTAAGACAAGACTTAGACTCCTTAGGATAGGATAAGTATTGAAACATTTAGCATATGTTTCTTGCTTGATATTGTTTATGCTGAGCCAGGCGATGGTGGCGCACGCCTTTAATCCCAGCACTCGGGAGGCAGAGGCAGGCGGATCTCTGTGAGTTCGAGGCCAGCCTGGTCTACAAGAGCTAGTTCCAGGACAGGCTCTAAAAAAGCTGCAGAGAAACCCTGTCTCGAAAAACCAAAAAAAAAAAAAAAAAAAAAAAAAAAAAAAGATATTGTTTATGCTGGTTGTAATTCTAATTCTTACATTTGATATTTGTTTTTATTGTGTACAGTTTTGTATTAGGCTTAGAACTCTTTTATTTTAGATAAAAGGGGAGGTGCTGTGGGAATTCCCTCAGCCAGTAACCTTTAAGATACTGACCCATGTTGGTCATGGTCAAACGTACTATATGCACAGATGCAAAACTGTGCATGAGATCCTTGGCTGTTGGATTCGGTTTCTGTTCCCCACAAATGCAAAGGACTACTGATCTGTACGTCTACCCCTAAATAAAGAGACCTTTATTACACTCCATTCTGAGCTTATGTGGAACTATTTTATTGTAATCAACAACAGATAGCAAAGTAGATCATTGGTAATATGTTCAAGGTTTGCTTGCTTAATCAGTCATTCACATCTTCATGTAAAATACTTTACTAGGGCAATTTCTGAGATCATAGTTTTCTAGGCATGAATATGAGAATACTAAAAGCTGATTAGTATGGGTTATATTCAAAAGATGGGGTAGATATGTGCTCAGAATTCTGCACAAGCCCTGCCTCCTCTAGCAACAGCACCTCCCCTATGTTCCCTTACTCTCTCCCTTCAGTTCCGGTTGAACCATGTAATCAAATCAGGTTTCGGTTGGTATAAGACCACATATGCTTGGCTTAAAAATCTAGTAGAGGGATGAGCACTAAGGTACCTGAGTCTCTCCTTCAGGTCCTTCCCGTACAAGTTGTACTTGGCAGCAAGGTAGCTGAGGATGGCTCTAGACTGTGTCAGCGGCATTCCATCAATTTCAACCAAAGGGACTTGATCAAAAAGCAGGCGCCCATCTGCGATGTGAAAGAAGAGATGGTAAGATATTCATCTTCAATGATTTCAGCGGTTGCAGCTCATCTACAGGATGGCCCAACTAACTCCCCAGAATGGTTTCTGCTTAAAATGATAATGACAGGCCCCAGTAGGTAAGAAACGACAATCATTTATTTTGTGTTAAATCTGAGCTTTGTTTTATTACTTCATGCTTTTTTTTTGTATATGGAACAACAGCAATTTAAAAGAGTTTTCTGGGGGGCTGGAGAGATGGCTCAGCAGTTAAGAGCACTGACTGCTCTTCCCAAAGACCCGGGTTCAATTCCCAGTACCCACATGGCAGCTCACAACTGTCTGAAAATCCAATTCCAGGGGATCTGACACCTTCACACCAATGCACATAAAATAGTTAAATTAAAAAAAAATTGTAAAAAAAGATTTTTTTTTCTGTATTTATTCTAATGTATACATATTTATAAACTGTTTTATACAAATACATATACATATATTTTATACAATATATTTGTACATATGTTTATAGAAATACAGAGTAAATTTTACATATATATAAAAAGATCTGAAAGCTTAAGCTGTGTAACAGTGTTTGGGCATGAAGGTTGCCAAGAATGCCTCATCCCCAGATATTCTGAGCGGGGACTGAGGACTGAGAATATGCGTCTATTAAAAGCACATCGCTTGCTGCTGCTGTAGGGCATGACAGCAGGAAGGACACAGCCACAAGAGCACATCGCATGCAGTCATGCATTCTAGCCATGCACGCTGGAACGAGCTACCTACCTGAGCTTCGGCATCCTGTCTCTAACAATAATACCCATTTAGCAGGACTTTGAAAGGGGACAATAACTGCATAACAATGCCAGGAATCCAAGTAAATCAAACCAGGTTTTCACTGGTGACTGCTTACATAACTGTAGCTCACTGTTGCTCACCAGCAGGAAAACCTTTTGAGACTTGTGTAATTTTGTCCTTGGGGGGATACTGTAGTGTGTACACACACAGACTAAGATGCCTGTGGAGTCACTAGGCAAAATAACCTCTCCAAGGCTTAGGCAGCATCATGAAAGAGGGGCCAGAATGGATGCAAGAGTGAGAGGATGGGGAGGGATGCTGTGAGATGGTGCCTCTGGGTCAACTGCATCCACGGAATCACAGCAGCTATGGTTACTGTGCTTACTAGCTTAAGACTGGGCCCATCAACATTCCATCATGGAGAGAGGAGGGGCATTAGGGCCCCCATTCTTCCCTGAGGAGCCATTGATAGTTAATGGATCCTGGAGGAGGGGGAGTTATTGTCTTTAGTGGTATGGCCACTTGTAAAATGTCTGTGCTTTAGTAAACAACCTCTGAACCATGCTTGTGCAAACAATTCTAATTAAATTCAGTGAGTAAAAAAAAAAAGACATAAAAGTAGGAAGGGGACTGACAGAAAGAAGAAAGCATTCAGTGGGGGAACGGGGAGGATAGGCGAGGGTAATGGGGTGTTATCAAAATAATTCATACACAGGCTGGAGGGATGGCTCAGTGGTTGAGGGCGTTGCCTGCTCTTCCAAGGGTCCTGAGTTCAGTTTCCGGCAACCACATAGGGGCTCACAACCATCTAATGAGGTCTGGTGCCCTCTTCTGACCTTCGGGCATACACGCAGACAGAGCATTGTATACATAATAAATATTTTAAAAAAATAATTCATTCATACATATGAATGGAATTGTCAGAGAATAAATTTTAAAAGTAAAAAAATGAGCATGGTTCAGTCTCAAGTACATCCTGTGTGTCATAATTTGATAAATCTATTAAAAACACAAAGAAAAAATAGGTGTGAACCACAAAACTTTGGGGAAAGCCTCCTTACCCTGTTCCCAGCCACTGAGATAAGGTTAAGCCTTGCTAAAGGAAGTCAGGTGCTGAGCTGCTAAGGAACTATACTATTAATTAATTGAGGCTCGTGCTGTCAGATACTTGGTACATATGAAGGCTACAGAGATCCGATAGTGGATACAATAGCTTTGCATCAGGAAAACGGGGATTAATCAGACAGCGTTTGTAGGAATGTTGGTGCCAGTCCCTTCTAGAAGCTGCCATTCCTGAGACCTGTCTGTGTTCTGTATGATGACTATGTTGTGTGGGAAGAGCCTGCATTTCGTCCCAGCTAGCTTACACCCGAAATAATCACACAAATACTTTATTCATTTAAACACTGCCTGGCCCATTATTTCTAGCCTCTTATTGGCTAACTCTCACATCTTGATCTAACCCATTTCTATTAAATCTGTGTTTCACCACGTGACTGTGGCTTACCGGCAAGATTCTAACCTACGTCCATCTCAGGCCGGAGATTCATGGTGTCTGCCACTCTGCCCTTCTTCCCAGTATTCTGTTCTGTCTTCCCCGCCTACCTGAGATCTGCCCTATCAACTAGGCCAAGGCAGTTTCTTTAATAACCAACGAAAGCAACACAAATACAGAAGGACCTCCTACACCATGACTGTATTTCCAGAAACAAGTTTTGGTTTTTACCTAGACAGCATCGAATGACTCAAAGCTCACCCTTTTTCAACTTCTCATATTGTTCTCTTGTCTCCAGAAATTCTTCTTCAAACTAGAGTAAGGAGAGAGAGACACGGTTATAACTTTAAGATGGGAAGCAGGGAGACAGAGCGATTCCGACACCTTTTGGAAATGCCTTATAGCTTTCAGAGTGAAATCTAAAAGGGAACCGCAAAGCTGTCAGCTCCCACCTAAAAGTAAGATGGGGCATGTATTTAGAGATTAACTGTCAGGGGTGTCCAGCCTTTTGACACTGTGACATGATGTTGTTGTCTACAATGTATTGGCTGCATTCATAGCTATCCTGGGATGCATGTGGCTGGGGAGCTTCAGGTCAGATGAGCCTGAAGGGATGAAGGGGTTTACCTACATCAAGGATCCCCAAGCCCCTGTTTTCCCACTTTTGTTTTGCCTGGACTAGCTCTTCTCTTACTCCAAACACTTGTCTTTGCCCCAAACTTCTCCAGTGATTTTCCCTCCTTTTTTTTTTTAAAGATTTATTTATTTATTTATTATGTATGCAACATTCTCCTTTCATGTATGCCCACACACCAGAGGAGGGCGCCAGATCTCATTACAGATGGTTGTGAGCCACCACGTGGTTGCTGGGAATTGAGCTCAGGTCCTCTGGAAGAGCAACCGGTGCTCTTAACTACTGAGCCATCTCTCCAGCCCAATTTTCCCTCTTTGCCCCCCTTCTTCCTATTTGGTTTTTATAATTTTTCCTTCCTACCAGATCAAATTCAGTTTATCTTTGGCACTAATATATTCAAAGAAAAAGATCCAAAGATCCCACTCAAGTGAGGCTGTAGTCAGGGTGGTTTTGTCTTTCACAGCTTGAGATGGTGTGGGACAGATGAGCAAGCTAAGGAAGAGTCCTTATAGGGAAAAATGGAAAACAAAGACAGCAGTAAGCCCTTACTCCAGAGGGCCTGGTGTGCAGACTGAGAGAGACAATTCTAGGCCAACTCTATAAAGTCAGGAGCAGGGGTTAGAGATAAGGGAAGAGCCAGTTAACAGATCACACATCTGGGCTGGGGCTCCAGCGGGCAGCCATGAACATTCCATCAGTGAGGTGCTCAGGTAGGGGTGAAATGGCCTCAGAAAAACCAACCAGTCCAGTGGAGAGAATGGGCTAGATGTACAGTTCTTCCTCTAAGATCTTTTCATCTCTAGGAGCTTCAGACAACCCCAGGCCTTCATCTCCCCTCTACCCCTGCACTGCACGCATGACTGTAAACTCCCTGCTCTTCTCCTATCTAAGAAAACAGCTGGAAAGAAAGGAAAGAAGGGGCTGGGCCTTAAGTACCATCCCTAACCAGAAACCAACCTCCACTCCCGCCGCAGCCAGCAGCCAGCGGATAGACTCCATCCTGCCTCTGCCCTGAAAGTAGTAGAGCTTGGGCTTGGTTTCCATGACTCCTGGTTCAGTTTCCTAGGGGGCAGCAGTAAAAAGTACATTTGAAAAACAAAGTAGCACACAGTGTATGCTTGTCACCGTTTATAGCCAGGATGAAACAGGGTAAGCAAAGTTCTTGTGCAGGGATACACATACACACACACACACACACACACACACACACACACACACACACGAGGTAAAGCTATGGAGAAAAATCACAAAGGCAGGACAAAGGGGTGGCTCTATGAACATCTGGCTAGGACTGGGGAGGGGCATTTGAGGTTTCTTGGCTGTCAACAAGGTCCCGCTTCTTGAACAGAAATAGCAGTCTTTAAAATTAGCCACTTACATGTGTATAAATTGTTTGCTTTATGCTTTATAAATGTTGTCGCTCACAACTAGAGACACAAAAGCAAACTATACTCAATAAGGGTATTGTTAGGGCCCAAGACCCCAGACCTGTAAGCCAAAAGAGTCTACAAGAATTGTTTTTCAGATTAAGACATAGTTTCAAGTTCCTGGGACAGGGCTTTCATATCTAAAAGAACATCTTGCAGTTGTCTGTGCCGCATTCTTCCCCAGATGGTATTTTTCAGACAACTTCCCCTTTGGCCTAGGGCTCAGTAGTTCTCCATTCCCCTCTAACCTTACCCCTCCCTGCCAGATCTACCCTATAAAAAACAGAACCCTGCTTGCAATAAACAGAGCCTTGACGCATCTCAGACTGACTCTGTCTTTTTTTTTCCCTTTCCCCCCATTATTCCTAGGTGATGCCTCCTCGAGACCCATAAATTACCTGGCCTGCTGGACAGGTCAGGGTATATTATTTGATATCACCTCTGATATTTGGAGAAAGGAACGAGGAATTGATATAATGGTTTCCCGAATATCTCTGAAAAAAAAATCTTAGCCTGGTCTACAAGAGCTAGTTCCAGGACAGGCTCCAAAGCTACAGAGAAACCCTGTCTCGAAAAACAAACAAACAAAAAAAAAAACAAAAAAAAAAATCTTTTCTAACATCAGCAAAGAGGCAGGCCTGCTTGAACTGGAATGTCCAGTGGGAACTTGGAGCCTTTAATTGGTGCCAAAGACTTTATTTTTCCAGGTAATAAGATGTCAACAAAATAGCAAAAAATATGTTAATCATAATGACAATTTAGAAAATACCAAGCTGGGGCTGGAGAGATGGCTCAGTGGTTAGCAGCGCCGACTACTCTTCCAGAGGATCTGGGTCCAATTCCCAGCATCCAGATGGCAGCTCACAACTGTCTATAACTCCAGTTCTGGGGGACCTGACACCCTCATACCAATACACATAAAATAAAATTAAATATATTAGGTTTTAAAAAGAAAGAAAATGCCAAGTTTAGAGCTAGCTAACTTCATAACCCACTTTCTCCAATAGACAGGTCATTTGAACGAAAATTAAACAGAGAAACATCTGAATTAAATGACATCATAAATCAAATGGACCACAATGTAATAAAGCCTAAAATCAATGAATTACTAGTAGTTATACAAACTCATGGAGATTAAAAACCACATTACTGAATGATGGCTGGGTTTAAGAAACAACCAATAGGAAAACTTATGAAAATTCCTAAAATCAAATGAAAATTAAAACAAACACAACAAAAATATCTGGAACACATTAAAACCAGCACTAAGAGGGAAATTTATGCTCTGGAAATTAGGAAAAGGGTTGGAGATATGTCTAGGCAGTTATGAGCACTTGCTACTCTTGTTTAGGACCCCAGTTCAATTCCCAGGACCCATCTGGCAGCTCATAACTATCTGTAACTCCAGTTCCAACCCCAGCTCCAAAACAATCAAATGCCCTCTCTGGTCTCCTTGAGCACTGTATGTATTTGGTGCACGTATACACATGCAGGCAAAGCACTCAGACAGATAAAATATACATATGTATGTGTATATTTTACTTAGAAAGAGAACAAATACATGACTTGATACATCTCCAGAATTTGGAAAAACAAGAACAAATCAAACCCAAGTCTAGTAGATGGGAAGAAATAAAATAAATTTGAGCAAAATGAATGAAATAGATATAAAGAAAACACAAAGAATCAACAAATCTTAAAAGCTGGTTCTTGAAGAAGCTAAACAAGCTCAATAGATTGTTGATCCAATTAATCAAAAAAACAAAACCAAAAAACCAAAAAACAAAATCAGTCATGAACAAGAAAACATTACCACAGACACCAAAGAAAGTCAGACTAGCATAAGGGAATACTTTAGAAACCTATACTCAATTAAGTTACAAAATCTTAAAGAAATGTATGAATTTCTAGATGCACCCAAACCACCAAATTTAAACCAAAAAGAGATCAGAAACCCAAAGAGATCCATAACAAACAAGGAAATTGAAGCAGTAACAAAGAGAGGTCCCCACCCTACAGACCTTTAGTAAGAAGAATGAGGCGGGAACAAGACATCTTCCAACTAGACAACGGCTACGGAATTCCATTAGACGTTCAACGAAGATATGCAGCTAACATTTCTTGTATTCGTTTAAAAAAAAGAAAGTGATAGAAAGACAAGGAGCACTCCCAAACCCCTTCAAACCCAGACCAGTATACAAAGGAGCATTTGAACAGTGGTGAGAAAACCAAGGCATCGTCAGTCCTGTGTCTCTCATCCAGCTTCTGCTTGAGTTGGTCTGAATTAAATTATTTTTAAATATGCAAAGTGCTACTTTTTTCAGTAACCACTTCTTCGTGCACAAAGAAAAAAGTGGCACCTGGGCATAGTGGCACCTGGGCATAGTGGCACACATCCCAGGCTGAGGCCAGGGAATCCTGTTGCATGTCTCCAAGTGTCTGGTCATTTGGCAAAATTATTTAGCATCTGCTCTGTGTATCTAAGTTTCCTTAGATATGCTGTTCCCAAATATATTTTGCTAAAATGCATTATGATCAATTAGGTCGGCCTCACACATAGAGATTAAAGTTTTTGCCAAAAGAAAAAATTATCACAATTTTTTTGGTTAAGTATATTGAAAGATATAGTATCATTAAAACAAAATACCATACTGTTGGCCTGTGGGTGTGTGTGTGTGTGTGTGTGTGTGTGCAGTGATAGAATATTTGCTTCACAAGCAGAAAGTCCTGGGTTTCACACACACACACACACACACACACGGTGAGCACACATATAACACAGCATTACAGAAATTGCACAGAGCCTTACGGAACGTCGTAGGTCACTTTCTTCTGTTATTTGCTTTCAGTTGCTATGATAAAAACTCTGACCGACAACACTTGCTTTACTTTTCCTGGACATAGTCTGTTGAGGGAAGCCAAGGCGGGGCTGAAGCAGAGACTTCTGAGGCATGGAAGGAACACTTTCTACTTACTGGCCTGCATCTCGGGTCTTGCTTAGGCCGTTGTTTTAGACTAGAACTCTGAAAGGCGAGAATGGACTTGAGAACCAACAAATCAAAAAACTCCGGTTCCTACTCCTCGAGAGTTGGCCAAGTATGTACTGAGTTAAACAGAGCTAGCTCACCAAGTGGGCTTTTGGTGCGATGACGTTGGGAGCTGAGGTTTCAGAATGGGAGCGCATGCGCGCAGCAGTTCATTCCAGAGCTCATTTGGGTTGAGCAGAGAGCAGCCATGTGTGACAGCTTTCGGCTAACTGGGTCACTGCTTAGAGAAAAGGAAGTAAGTCCAAAATCTTCTAGAAGACTGAAGAACACTACTCCTACTACAATTGCACGAGTTAAGCCACAGGTACTAGCTGAAAATTTCAGCTCTAAACCAGGCAGGAGAATGGTCTAGGGTTGCCCGGGCTACAAAGAGAGTTCATCGCCAGCTTGAGCTATTTAGTGAGACACCGTGTCAAAATAAAAGTAAAAAGAGGGCTGGAGACATAGCTTAGAGCAGTTACTGAGTATAAACAAGGCCCTAGTACAACCGAGCAATAAAAGAAAAAGAAAAATTGCACCTCTCTTTTTAACTAGGTTCTATGAGCCTCAATCTTCTCATTCATTCAAGACCAATGGTGTTCTTCATATCCGTTCATTGATAACTCGTTTGGTTAGCTATGACATTGAGAGGAGATAACATGCAAATCGCTGAACATAGCAACCGAAAACTGACCCTTCTACCTCCCAGATGAGACCCTTCTACCTCCCAGATGACGGCAACATTTGCATGTGGGAAAAGAGGACCCTTGTTTCTGTCAGGAGGGAGCAGCGCTCTCCAGAGCGCACTTCTGGATCGCCGGAAGCAGTTCCTAGGTGCCGCTTAGGAAGGTAGAGATGGGGCTGGAGAGATGGCTCAACTGGTAATAGCCTTGGCTGCTCTTCCAGAGGAATCAGTTTCATTTTCCAGCACCCACATGGCAGCTCACAACAGCCTATAAGTCCAGTTTCAGGGAGGATCTGACACCCTACTGTACACATGTGGTGCCCAGACATACACGCGGGCAAAACATACACTTTTTTTTTTTTTTTTTTTTTTTTTTTAAGGAAAAGAATTGAGGAGACCTGGTCCAGATGAAATTTGGGAAACTGAGTCTAGAACGAAAATTCAACCAGCCTGCCCTGGGGCTCTTGTCTACTTTTCCCATAAACTAACCACTGGGCCAACACGGGGACATGGGTCTTTTGTGTTGGATGTCGCCAGCTAGCATAGGCTCCTGCTTGAAATCAGCCCCTCCAAAAAGCTCCCAATTAGTTATGTGGATTTTTATTGCAGCCACACAGCACCCCTGTGGGACAAAGGGTCTGACCTGGGTGCTTGGTTATCTACTCCCCATCTTTCTTACTCAGACACTACACTTTTTATCAATTAAGTGGATTGATTGGTTTATGTTCCCCAAATGCCAAGGGCTTACACACTTTCTTAGATAAAAAACGTAAAGCCAAGCAAGAGACTCTTACCTACCTAGGTCCTCATAGCTACTCAAGAATAAACCAAGTGAGCTGCCCTGTGGTCTTTAAAGACTAGGGCGGGCAAGTCTGAGAACAACAACAAGTGAATCATAGCGTTTTTTTTTTTTTTTTTTTTTTTTTTTTTTTTTTTTTTTTTTTTTTTTTTTTTAAAGCCCTAGCTTCTCAGCGCAGCACAGCGCCCTCCCTACACGAGTAGGGCGGAAAACTTCAGAGTTGGATTGTTTGGGTGGAATCTTCCCAACACCTGGAGTAGACACGTAAATGCTGAAAGATTTTGTTTACCATTGAAGCGTTATGGCACGCTATGGCTGCCGCCTATCTCCTTTTCAAATAGGAAAAAAAAATATATTTGAAATTTTTCTAGGGAGGAACAAATATATAGTGGCTCAAATACTAATAAAATTTTTTTTTAATTTTCTGCTTTGTATCTTATGTCAATCAGTGTCAGTTAAAACCCCACTTAAACCTTACATGCTTTTGAAGCTAGAGTTGCTGTATAATGAATGAGAGTGTTTTAGCATGCCCAGCCATACAGAAGCTGTGCACAGACAGTGCAAGCCTGTAAGGCCATGAATGGATGCCCATCTGCTAGCTTCTCCAGTTACACACACTCCCCGGTAAGCAGGGAGGGAAGTTAGGACAAGTAATAAAGATGAACTTTCAAGATGGCTGGCTTCTTCTACACCCTCCTGGCTGGAGACAAAGGCCAGGCCCCTTCAAACAAGGCTTTGGAGGCTTTTTCCTCCTACTAGCCGGCCCACTGAGGAAAAACCAGCTCAGCAAATTCCAAGCAGGATCAGGATGTGTTTACACAACGGGTCGCAGGCCTGCAAAACACCTTTCCTTCCAACTGACCAACCCTAAATTAGGGGAGGATAAACAACTCTTCAGAGACTTAAGACCCCAGCCCTGCTGAGGGGCTTTCACTCTGTGTGTGGCGCCTCATCCCCAGCAAATGCCCCTCGACTGCTGATTCTGTCTGCTCTTGTCTGCGGTGTTTGAGATCTCGTCACTGCCACCTCCTGAGGTCGAGGTCTTTCCTGCCTTTTAATAATTTATTTGGCAGAGAAAGCGAACCCTACCAAGACCCCTGGATCGTATCAATCACTTATCTTCTATGCAGAAAAATTTGTGCCTTTTACCTGGCCTACACGAGCTTTGAAATAATGGCCATCAAATAAATCACAAATTAAAACAATTGCCGATTATAAGCTGTAGATTTAGTGTAACTATTCAGTGCAAAAGGAGTACACACACACACACACACACACACACACACACACACAAGCACAAGCACACACACTAACCTTATTCTTCTGGTCTCCAGGCACTGGAGAAAGAAGCTGCTAAATCTGTTAAATGAAAGTTCGGAGCCCTTCAGAGTTGATCGCAATCTTCCGCCCACCAGCCAGTGAGCTTTTAGGAAGTGCGCAAGCCTCCAAGGCTTCAGTTTACACTTGCAGCTCATTAACTCTTTGTTCCCCGGGGAGAACTGGTGTGCTGGAGGAACTTTCCCTGGCTCATTCAACAGACATCTCTGAGTACACTCTTTGGGAGGTGTCGGCACGACAGAGGGGGCATGGCGATTCCACTTCTTGTGCTGGCAGTGTTTACATTCTATTTGGGGGGAAGCTAGGAAATATAAACATAGACAAATGCGCTGTATTCAAAATATATTGAATGGTTATAGCTTGAAGATCCGTGGATTAGTTATATGTCAACAAAATCATAAAGAAGAGTAGAGAAAAACAGGCAAATGGGAACATTTATGCTATGGCTCATTTTTGTGCTGCTAAAACAGAATCCTTGAGACTCAAGAGTTTATTTTTGAAAACAAACTAAAAGTTTACTGACAGTTCAGCAGGTTGGGCAATCTGAAATTGAGGGGCTTTCACCCAAAAAGGAAGGCTATCTTCCTGCCTCATTCTACAGTACAAGGACAAATGAAAGGAAAAAGTGTGTCCTCCTTAACAAGAAAGGGAGGGGGCAAAGCCATGCCTGCATCCTAGGAGTGGATTCCTAAGGACTGCATGAATTTGCCCCTCCCTTTCTGTCTCATTAAGGAAGAGCTTTTCTCTTTCATTTTACCCTATATTGTAGAATGAGGCAGAGGCATAAACAACTGTTTGAAACAAAGACATGATTGCCATTCCTGGAGCAGGCAGTACAGAACCATATGCAGTTAAGGTTTCAGGTGGAGACATAGCCCAATCCTTAGGAAACAGAGTGTTAATCATAAACAGGAATCAACCTAGTTTGTCTTAATAGAAGATGACCTTAAAGCCAAAGATGGAGGCAGGCTGGTTCTTCAACCCATCCCCACTCCTCAGTACCAGTAACCCACTCATGACAGCAGAGCCCTCATGGGTCTCATCACCTCCTAAAAAGTGCTGCCCCTCAAAACTTGCATAATGCATCATGGGTTAAGCTTCCTCCATAACAGGCCTGGCAGAGACAAAGATACTAGAAGACACTTTGTGTCTCTAATCTGACTATTGAACAAAGGGCCTCAAAGAAATGGGGCTCTCACCAGGAATCTCAGAAGGGCCTGGCCAGAACTGGACAGGGCCTTGCCTTCTGCGAAGTGATTTCTTTCTCACAGTCTCTAACAACTTGTCAGAGCACCTTATAAAATGCCACCGAAATCCAGAAAAATGACGAGTCTTTGTGGACAGGACGTCGAGACCAGGACTGCTTGGATATACCTACCTTGGAATATCTGTTTAAACTTTGATCTCACTTCAGGACCTAGAAGACAGACTGGGAAGGTGGGGGATGGCTAGATGACCATATGAACCAAATCTCCTTTTTCTGTTTTCCACTTTTAAATAGGCCATCTTAATGTGCTCATTGAGGGTGTGTGGCTAAGTCTGACTGAGGAAGAAGCTGGCCATCTTGGAAATCTGCTACTTTTCTTATTCTCTCCCTATCTGTCTCCCTGCTGGGGAGTCTTTCTGGAGTGTAGACTCTAATCCTAGTCTCTCACTTCCACATCGGAATACAGAATTTGGGGTAAACAGAAATCTGTTTTTCCCAACCTCAGGTTTGGCTCTACAAGAACCATTTTATCAGCCGGGCGGTGGTGGCGCACGCCTTTAATCCCAGCACTCGGGAGGCAGAGGCAGGCGGATCTCTGTGCGTTCGAGGCCAGCCTGGTCTACAAGAGATAGTTCCAGGACAGGCTCTAAAAAAGCTGCAGAGAAACCCTGTCTCGAAAAACCAAAAAAAAAAAAAAAAAAAAAAAAAAAGAAAAAAAAAAAAAAAAAAGAACCATCTTATCCTCTTTAAGGTGAGAACTGTCTGTTTTGTTTTGTTTTGCGCTGAAGAATCCTAGTAGGATGATGAGGCTCACAAGAGCCAGAGAAATTAAATTTGCAAGACTCATGAAGTTACGCCTTGAGATTGAATTAACAAACAGTCATGACGGGGAGGAGACTCTTTTGGGCAGCCGACTTCAAGCTGTCCAGTGAGCTCTGGCGATGCAGCACTCATTGCCTATGCTGAGGCGGACTTCTCAATGATGTAGCTACCCTACTCCTGAGAGATCATTCAATCAAGCTCCTGTACATAGCCATGACCATGGTCAACTAATTGGTTTACAAATATAAATAGGGTTCTAGATCAGCTCCTCGTGTCTGTCAGCGCCGCCCAATCTGGGATGAATAGGTATTGTTTGCATCTCTCCAGGAAAAGCCAGAAAGCACAGCAGAATCTGCACAAGGACCTACAGATCTAAATGTGTGTTGGGGAGAGGCAGTCCTGTGCTCCCTGCTGTGGGAGCACAAGTTGTCTAAGGGCAGGACAACCTTTTGGGGAACCCCAGGGTGTCTCCCTCTAGGCATTATGGGGTGACATGCCTCCTTGTTGAATGGGATCTACCATGTGAGTGAGTACAGGGGTGTCATCCAAACAGCTGATGGACCAGAGAACATGTTGCCATCCCTGAAAGTATCATGTATGGGCTATGCTCTCAGGCAGCACTGTGTGGCCACTGCCATGGGAGACAGGAGATGCAGCTGTGCTGAGCTGTCTGCCTAGGAAACAAGGGGGGACTTACAGTGAGAAAGAAGATGCGTGGAGAGTATTCACATGCCACTCTGATTTGGTAGGAGGAACAGAAAAAAGAGTAGAGGAGAAGGAGGAATTGTCTTACCATGTCTTACAGCTGGTGGTCTATAAGGGAAAGAGAGTACATATTAGAATCTATACTCAAAAGCCTTTCCTTACCATGGTGTCTTAGGGTTTCTAGTTTTGAGAAGAGACACCACGACCACAGCAATTCTTATAAAGGAAAACATTTAATTGGGGTGGCTTACAGTTCAAAGATTTGGTCCACTATCATCATGGCAGAACACGGTGACATGAAGACAGGCATGGTGCTGGAGAAGGAGCTGAGAGTCCTACATCTTTTTGGGGGGAAGGGGTGAGGTTGAAGACAGGGTTTCTCTGTCTTTGGCTGTCCAGGAACTCACTCTGTAGACCTGGCTGACCTCAAACTCACAGATCTCTGCCTGCCTCTGGCTCCTGAGTGCTGGGATTAAAGGTGTGTGCCACCACTGCCCAGCTGAGACCTACCTGTTGATCCACAGGCAGCAGGAGGAAGAACAGTAGCACACTGGCCAGACTTGTGTTTATAAGACCTCAAAGCCCACCCCTACAGTGACAAACTTCCTCCAACAAGATCATTCCTCCTAATAGTGCCACTGCTATGGGCCAAACAGTCACACACATGAGTCTGTGGGGCCCGTTCCTATTCAAAACACCACAGATGGGAAGAATCGGTACCGAGAAAGCAAGGTTGAAGAGCTAGGTAACACCTCTCCAGGTCCGACTTTAATGTGGGGGATGGAGAAACCCATGTTTTGGCATGCTGACGAGGATAGGACTATTCACAGCAGAATTGAGAAAAAACTCATCTCTGTAGGGACAGTGAGGTTGCTATGGGGCTTTAGTGGTCTGGCTGGGCCCCATGGGATGTGGTGGTCTTTATGTCATAGGAGAGACTTCGGGGTTGGTGCGATTTAGACCAGCATACAAACTGGGTTTATCATGAGAGACTAAAACATTTAGGAGTGGGTGAAGACAAGGGAAAGAAGACAATGGGCCTGCCCAGGTCACTCAAAAGGACATGTGGCATGACTTATGTCAAGGTAGAATTTCTAGAGAAAGGACTGACCTGAAGTTCTCTGTTCATCTGCTCTGGAACGCTAGAACCTGAATGGAAGCATCCTAAGGGAGTAAAAAGAGTAGATGTTAGAACGGTACAGGTGAGCAAGATTAAAGTAAACCTACAGGTTAAGTATACTACACACCCAATGGAAAGTGTACACAAGGTAGAAATTGTATACCCAGACCTAAGCCATTTTAGCAGCCAGGGGTGGCTAACCATGGCAATGGCCACGGTCCTGGGCCATAACCTGTCAGAACCAGGGAGCTGGCTCCAGTAACAGACCTAACAGGAAGAGCATAGCCCTCCTCTATCACGATCCTGGACTGAGCTAAGCACTGTGAGCCAGTCTTGCTGTGCTGTTGTGGGTAGGAAGATGTGTGATGGCCTCCCGACAGAAGCTGTGAGAGTGAGGGTGAGTATGGCTCCTCCCAACACTCCCCTTGTCACAGTTGGTGACAGCAATGACGACATCTTTTCATCCTTTTTTTTTAAAGAAAGATTTATTTTTATTTTGTGTGTGTGTATGAGTGTTTTGTTTGCATATTTGTCTACCACATGTGTGCAATGCCCACATATCCGAGAAGAGGGCATCAGGTACCCTGGAACTGGAGATACAGACAGCTGTGAGCTGTCATTTCAGTGCTGGGAACTGAACCCAGGTCCTCTGCAAGAGCAGCAAGTGCTTCGCACTGCTGATCCATCTCTCCGGCCCCCAAGAGAGAGAGATTTTCATTCTATGCTAGACCTTAGTAATGCTTCCTCTTTAGTATCCCTTTAATTATCCAAGTCCTTTGCTGCCCTGGAGTGGAGAATGCTTTGAGTCTGAACCAGTTTTACCCTGTTGATTTCAACCAGGGGCAGTTGCTGAAGCCACAGGTGATAACATGAGGAAGAAGTCCAGAGTTACAAGTAACTTCTTCCCCACACCCCAATTCCTGAAAAGGTGTTTTAGTTAACAAAGGGAGGCTCATAAAGATCCACAGGGACAGATAACCTTAACTTCCTTCAAGGGAGTGGAGCTGGTCATAAAAGACACCTGGAAACTTTCTCGTTTCATTTTCAACAAAGGAAACTAGGTACCCACAGGGGAGGGGCAGGAAAGGTGAGCACCCACACTGACATCAAGTGTCACATTTCAAGTGCTTCACAGACACAGGGCTGCCATATAAGGACACTGCAGAATAGAACACCTCTGTCTGCCACTGCAGTCCCAGATGGCACCAGTCTCTCAAGCATACTTGACGGTGTTTCTCTGCAGGCCACTTACCTCTAAGTTTGCTGTCACTGGGAAAACAGCCCAGCACTTTCTTCAACACCTGTGGCCAACCCTTTAACTGCCAAACCCCGGGTGAGGTACAGGTATGGGTTCAACTGGGCCTTAGAGGGGTCAGGCATTGAACACAGGTGAAGACAGAAGTCTCATGCCCTGTAAGTAGGAGCTGGTGTTACACAGGAAAGTGGAGTCATAGTTACAGAGATCTGTTGTCCCTCAGTAGAAGCTTAAGTTGGGCCTGGACCCTGCTTATGGCTGGCTGCTGGTGGTTAGCCAAAAAGATGGCTGCAGGGGGGGGAGGGGAAGCAGGCTGCCCAGAGGTTTAAATGGGATCCTTTATTGACTTACTTCTGTATAGGAAGCAGATAGCATGAAGGAGACAGAAATGGGAGGAATGCTGCACTGGAGAAAAAGGAAGGGGCACAAAGAGGTTAGCTGGAGGTGGAGAGTCTGATAGGGAGGGGGGAGGGAGGGAGGGATAGAGGAAGGGAGGGGGGAGGGAGGAAGCTGGGCAGAGTGGGGAAAGGCCACTTTCATCCTCCAGCTATGGAATTCCTGAACACAGAGCCACGATAATTTTAAATCTGCATTCCCTCTTGCCAGTAGGGCTTTAGGACATGGTTTCCCAAATATTCAGCCTTTGCTCTTCCACAGAAACATCTTTTTTTCCCTTAAATCAGCTCTGAACACGGTTGCTTTCACTGCTGCACTCGTCATTCTGCAACATGGGAACTGCTCTTCTGACTCCAGAAATTCGGGGGGGGGGGGGAGATTATCCCCCTAGAAGGCAAATGTCCTTACAGGTGAAAGATTGAAAATACAAAGTTAAACTGCTGTCTGGAGAAGCAAGAGAGAAAGAACCCATTAGCAGCCACGTCTTGGTCTCCAAATAATACAACCCATGAAGAAAAAGCAGGGCTCCTGAGAGTGAAGACCACTCTGTGATCTGTGATGACCAGAGAGTGAGGAAGTCTCAAAGATGAAAAAGCATGTTAAAGGCCAAGGCATTATTTTATGAGATTCCCTAGCCACATTTGGAATAACCGAGAAAAAACAAACAACAAAAAATAAAACAAAAAAGGTATTTGATACACATAATAATGATGATGCCAAAAAGTAGGGAGTAAATAAAAGCTGTTTTGCAGAAGAACTAGAGCTAATTAATGAAAAGTCAGTGCTAATTAAAGATAAAATTACAAAACCACCAGTGTTCTAATGACTTATTTTGGTAAAGATCATAATGGCTATTGAAAGTTTGAGGGAATGTCTGGATATCACCCGTGGATTTCCTGATTATTATGAAGAGAAAAATGTATCATGTATCTTTATAACAGAAAAGCACAGAGAATTTACCAACTACCTAATCATTAAACTTAATTTCCAAAGGAGGACATTCAGATGTCCTCCTGTTCCTCCTGTTGTGACACTTAGAAGGGCAAAGTAACACCGGAAAAACAAAAACAAACAAACAAAACAACAACAACCCCAGCACAAACAGTCCTGCAACCACAAGGTAAAAATCAGGCCTATCCACGACAGGGAACCATTCTGTGAGCTAACAGCCTGGACTCAAGGTCAAAGACGCGGTGGGAGACAGGTATTATTCTCAGTGAACTCTGCTTGATGCTCTCAATACTGTCAAGGTGTTGAAATAAGGGAAAGGCTGAGAAACCATCGGAGTTTTTGGGAAACTGAGGAAACAAGAGTAAATACAGCAGTGATCTCTGGAATAGCAAGAGGACCTCAGTGGAAAAGCATCGCGAACCCCTGATCTGCTGTCCATTTACTCACGCACCAGTGACTTTCGTTCTCCAACCGTTATGTAAGGTGTTAGCACCACGTCACAAGTTTTCTATAAATCTAACGTTATTCCCAAGGGAAGGTTTACAAACCTCGTTCAGTGAACTGCGACATGCTACTAAAGGTTCTGCACAGGACAGACTGCTTTGATGATATCAGCCTGCTAATTGTGGTGGGCGTGATAATCCTTCCTGCCAGAAATACTTATGTGTGGCACTCCCACGGGAAACAATGTCTGGATTAAAATACTCCAACAAATCAAGAAGAGGCAGGAGGCACACCGAACAGGATCAGCATAAATTGATTACTGTCTATCAGGGTAGGGCTGCACACATAGAATTTATGCAATGTTTTGTTTGTTGGTATCTGAACCGTTCCATAGGAAACTAAAAGAATAGAACAGAAGCAAAAATGCACATGCAGGCAAGGAACCAAGGCTGCCAACTGGGCACCAGGAACAGAAAACTCGCCTAGAGGGTGTATAATTAATAAAACTGGCAAAATTCACGTAAATTCTCTTTGTCCTTATTAACTAACAGATATCCATTGGCCTTGACTCAGAAACCAAGGGTATCATAAGGGAGTGGGGGTGAACCTTCCGTTAATTATATTGTGTTTTCAAAGAAAAGTCCCCTACGGGAAGGATTTTCTGGCTGAATGGGACCTGCTGTAATGTGGATGAAAGACTCAGTGTCAGTGGGCCGGGTACCTCTAGCTCCAGCATCAGCGAAAGCTCATCTCACGGAATGCGACTATTCCGCTCAGATAGAGGGAGGACGTCTTGATGGCCTTTTGACTTTCTGAAAAATCGAAAGCAGCACAGAGCGGCGAGGTGTGTCCTCAACAGTGTTCTGGGCATAATAAAACGTTCAGGATTTGAGAACGTAAGTGTTTTCTTTTATTGTTGCGTTTCCTCTCACACAAAACGTGAAGGAAAGAGCAAAACCTTAGCCTTGGCTTTCATATTGTCTGTCTCTTATTCTGGACCCGGGGAAGCTGGGGCCGTTCGTTTGTAAAGGCATTATCCTGCCAGGGCAGAACTCCACAAATTCTACACACACTGCCATGGTCCGCGCCGGGTCACGTGAGCATCTCGAGGCCGGAGATGCTTGGGGTCTGCCGTCCAGACCGCCTCAGCAGAGCTGCCGACCGGCGCCGAGGACACACGGGAGGCGGGGTGCACTCGGGACGCGGACGCGGCTCTCACAGCAGAGCCAGGGCTCAGGGCACGTCACGCGCAGACAAAGCCGAGGGCGGAGCTCCAGGAAGGCCTCGCCAATCCAAACGGCTACGTTTAGCATACTCCGCCCGGCTACAAAGCATTCTGGGTAATTTGAAAACAATCTAAACTTAATCACTTTTACCTTAATAGCAGAAGGGAGATAAAATTCACCTTTTAGCACGAGAAACTATTTAGGTTTTGTTACGAGGTTATATAATGGCAGGGAAGAATCAGAAAAAGTCGACCTATATGTAAAGAGACAAATTTTCACGAGTTTATAAGGCCGGCACGCTCCACCGTTCTCTCGGATGTGAGGGCGATCTGGCTGCGACATCTGTCACCCCATTGATCGCCAGGGTTGATTCGGCTGATCTGGCTGGCTAGGCGGGTGTCCCCTTCCTCCCTCACCGCTCCATGTGCGTCCCTCCCGAAGCTGCGCGCTCGGTCGAAGAGGACGACCTTCCCCGAATAGAGGAGGACCGGTCTTCGGTCAAGGGTATACGAGTAGCTGCGCTCCCCTGCTAGAACCTCCAAACAAGCTCTCAAGGTCCATTTGTAGGAGAACGTAGGGTAGTCAAGCTTCCAAGACTCCAGACACATCCAAATGAGGCGCTGCATGTGGCAGTCTGCCTTTCTTTTGTCCCTAAAACCTTACTTTTTTTATTTAATTTTTTCTAATTTAAATTTATTTAAATAGCACTGGCTGTTTTGGGAGTCTTCTGTTTTGGGAGATCTGGGTTTAAAGGGGTGAGCTACCCCACCCAGCTTAGGAAAATATTATTACTGTAACTGTAGTAGTCAAGAAAGTCATCCCATTTAACAAGCCAGACTCGTGGTGAGAGGGGAACTTTAGAGAAAGGGTAAGAAAACCCGAAATGCTGGAGGAGTTCAAAGTATTATGAAAGTGTGCTTAGATTAGAAAAGAGATTTTAAAAAAGAGAAAGAAAAAGGGGGGGAGGAAAGGAGAATTTACACTTTTCTGTAGCATTTAGAAAAGCCGGCCGATTTGGGAAGCTGCAGGCATTCTGAGAAGGTAAGGCCTTATGTTATTCATTGTAAGGCTAATTACTCTACCTTTTTAGCACGACTTACAGTACCTCCTCCCTAGGGTGGTCCTTTATTTAGGTGATTGACCTGGCCCAAGTAGAATACCAGGTCTCCACCCAGAGGAGAAATTCTATTCTCTTGATCAGGAGTTTTTTCTTAATATGCATCTATTGCTATACACTAATATCCACCCCGCTCAAGAGGTAACCCTTAATTATTAATATCTGGCCTCTGGCAAGAACTTGGCTGCCAAGAGGCCCCAATTGTTATGTCTGGCTTTTATTTTTATTACATTACTTATTATTTATTTTTATGTTGATGGACTTTGTCAAGTTGGGAGCATAGGCACCAGCCCCTCGCATCTATCCCAGTCCCCAGGCCTGGTCTGGCCTCCAAATCCCAGCAGGCCAGGTCCTGACCCCTCCCTGGGGGTGGAGTCAGGACCACTCCCCCACCCAGGGCATTTAAATGAGCCTCCAAAAGAGGAACTAGTAGTCTCCCATTTCCTTCCTCCTGGTGGTCACGTTTCCGTGGCTTCCCGGTTCCCCCTCAGGGCCACCTGAGAGCGCAGAACTCCCATTAAACCTGGATATTTTTAAATTTTGCTTGATTGGGAATTTTGCGTCGACAGGGAGCTCGCATAAGGAAATATTCCTAACAGACTTCTTGCCTATGTGTAGGTGTGTGCACCACATGTGTACCTAGTGACTGAGGAGTTTACAAGAGGGTGTTGGATCTCCTGAAACTGGAGTTCCTGATGGTTGTGAGCCACATATGGGTGCTGAGGACAGAACCTGCGTCCTCTGCAAGAGCCGTAAGTGCGTTAGGCCTTTGTTTCTGGCTCTTAGCCAAGAAATAAACTTGTTACTTTCCTTTGGGATCCTAGCCTAGGCAATTTCTACCTCCTGTTCTCACCAGCCCCTTTAAAGAGGTAACCCTAACTGCCACTAGGAATTGGATTGGTGACTGACCTTGATGCTTCCACAAGATTGCAAGCGTTGGGTGAAGGAACTCTAGCCGGTCCAAGAAGGACCTTGGATCAGACAGGTCCTGCCCTTTCCCCATTCCCTCAGCCTTACAGAACTGTTAGATTACAGTCCTGGAGCTAGTCGTCAAGGTCTATTATTTTCTTTGTCCACTGAGGCTGACTATCAAGGTCCATCCTGCCCCACTCATCCCATTCCAGACCCTGCCCCTTTGTGTGTGTGTGTGTGTGTGTGTGTGTGTGTGTGTGTGTGAGAGAGAGAGAGAGAGAGAGAGAGAGAGAGAGAGAGAGAGAGAGAGAGAGGGGAAGAGGGAGGGAAGGAGGGAGGGAGGGAGTGAGAGAGAGAGTGTGTCTGTGTGTGTCTCCCCACACTCAGGAGGTTTCTCATGTTTTTCTCATTCCCTGGGAGTTGCTTAGTTCATTAAAGCTGGACTTTTAATTCTGCCTAATCTGATCCATTGCATTGGCAGAGAGACTTAATATTGGGGTACAGAAACCTTTCGCCAGCTATTGTTATGCCCAAATCTGCCAAGTCCCCGCAAAAGTCAACAAGGAAACCGAGTCCCCGTATGTAAAAACAAAGAGCCTTTATTTTAATCAAGTTTGCAAACTCAGTCTCTCCGCATGTCCAACGTATTGTAATAACTGGATAGTTAGAATTGGGTTTTTATAGTAGTAAAGGTGGGGGTGAGGGGTCTCGGAGATTTAGGACCCCTGATTGGCTGACATTTGTCTAGGGGTGTCCTGGTGAGGTGTGCTGGCAGGTAATTCTATCTACAGCGGCTGGAATCTTAGGCATTTCCTTTGTACGATCTGTTCTTGGGTGGGTGGTGCTCTGGTAATCTGTTTGTGTTTTTTCCTGCTGCCAGGTATTCCTTCAGGGTAAACTACTGAGACTCAGACCTCTTATTAAATTTATCGAAGGCCGAGTTCTACTCTGGCAGGTGACAATGGTTGGAAATAGAGAACTTCCTATGGGTGACCTGCCCATACTTAGCTTGTCATGGCTGCCCTCACACTATCACAATACTAAAGTCCAGTGTTAGGATCCAAGAGAAGCACCCAGAGAAGACCAACAGCCACGTATGCAATAACAAGAGCGCTTTATTAATTCCAGCATTGGGCTGGCACTTGGCGACCCCCAAAGAAGGTCATAAGCTCCTTTTAAGTGGAGCTAGGGGAATTCCACAGAGGAGGGATTAATCTGGGGCTGGCTGATTGGTGGAGGAAGGATTAGCATGGGGACTGATTGATGAAAGGTGCTAGTGGTTAAGGTTCTTCCAGTAACAGGGTAGGGAAAGCTATCTTTAGTTATCAGGAGACTGGGGGACACCTGCTGAGCCAGCAAAGGGACGTTGGGGGCCTGCTGAGGCTGCAGAAGGGGACCATGGGATACTTGCTAAGCTAGCAGAAGGCTGTGGTTTTTCTGAGGATTGCTTGTTTAGATCTGTCCCATTTTAGTGAACTAAACTTAGATTTAGTAACTAAAGCTTAGATTTCTGTCAGGCTACTAGGGGAGCCTGGTTTACACCTCCCATTCCCACACCCCCCAGCTCTTTCACCAGCAATTGATATTCGCCTTTTGGCTCATCTAATTAACATACCCAATGAAAATTAAACACCTCATCCTAACATGGGGTTCCCCTTTTATATTTGCCTGTGGCCACTTTGTCTCCTCTAGCCAGGGGCAGCCTTTTGTTCCCCAGGACAAACACCCCTTCCCTATCTCCCTTGTTCCTTTTCCCTTCTATTTCCTGCCTTTTGTCCCTCTGGGGTAAATAAATCTTCTTTTGTTGAGAACTTGACCTTGGGGGTGTCTTGTGCCAATTTTGAGATCCCTTCATTGGATATGGATGTAGCAGTTGGGGTACCCCTAAAAGACCCCATCTAAAAGACCCCAAAAGTGCATCAGTGGTTTTGTACAACTTTCAAGTGTAGGGAAGAATAGGTTTCTGGAAACAGACTTAAGGAAGACATGCAGAAAGTCTCTCTCTGTCCCACCAGCCAGTTTCCAAATTACAACACAGAGATTTATTAATTATGAAAGCTCAGCCGAAAGCTTAGGCTTATTTCTAACTAGCTCTTACATCTTAGACTAACCCATTTCTATTAACTTACTTTCTGCCTGGTGGCTTTATTATGTCATCTCTGTATGAAGAGTCCAAGAATAAGAAAATAAAAATGTAGATTCTAAAAATAAAAATGTAGAAATAAAGAAATATAAAGTTATAAGTCTAGGAGAACGAGAACAGACTATCAGCAGCTTTCTCAGCAGATCAAGGCTCAATCATTACAGTGAGCTATTTTCTCGGATGCTTGGGAAGCCTCCATCAGCTTAGATCATTTCATTTTACAACTGGCTGTTTTATTTACAAGGTCAGAGCTTCTCCCTGCAAATTGAGACTGGTGTCCTAGCCATCCTTGATAAACTACAGATGTGAACTGAGTTAACCTTTAAGAGACAGAGATGCATGATATATATATGTGGGTAGGTATTTTTTAGAATTGTTCTTACAATTTCCAACCAAATGTACTATATGTTTGTGTTAATTTATTGGGATGACCTGCTCATGTAAATTATCAAGACAAAATAGGAGCATATGTCGTCTTAATTGGTGCTCTGGGCTAGGCATTGTCTCTGTTATGGGAAACTGGCACCATTAAAGTGGAGGCATGTGGCTTCAGTATACACTGCCTGGAGGTACCATTTTTCCTTAGCAAGAATAAAATTCTTAGTGAGAAATAGTTGTGCAAATAACATCTCAAATGGACTTAAGCCTGAAGAATGGGGAGTGTTATGATTTTAGCCACAATAAGGCTCACACTTCTGGGTTCTAGGGCCATGCATGTGCAGACAAGCCCTCAGGCAGAAGTGCCTAACGGCCCCTGGGATGTTAAAGGTTCACGTGTGAGCCACATGTGGTATTGTTGCATCATCCACGTATGACTCAGCTAAGCACTTGCAAGCATGCGTGAGCCCCGTTATCTGTGTATGACGTAACCATGCGCTAGGTAGCCCTTAAAAGCTGAAGGCACCCCATTTCCAGCTCTCCCCCCTCTCTCCCCCTCCCCCTTTCTCTCTCTGCACACTGACCTTCACCAGGCCTGTACACCTCCCCCAATAAACTCCTAAGTGGGTTTGTTGCGTGTTCCGTGTTTCCTTCTCACTCACGCCAGGTAATTTCAGGGAGTTTCATCCCTTGGACTGTAAAGAGACATATCAATCATTTTTGTCTTTGTTTATATTTTTGTTGTGTAATAATTTCCTCTGAGAACCTTCTATCTTTAAACTGCTTATGACCCAGTATATTAAAGGGGAAGGTGAAATATTCTATTCTGCAAAGAAGCTCATTAAGTTCAGGGAGTAAACAATTAAAAGGTTTCCAGAAGTCCCTAAAACCAACCAAATACACTAAGCCCTCCCTCTCCACGCACATATATATGTGCAGTAAGACCCACTAAGCTACTTTCAGACAAACTGAGCTGTCTAAAAGGACAGCCTCTAGCCGGATGTGGTGGCACTTGGGAGGCAGAAGCAAGGAGGTCTCTGTGAGTTCGAGGTCAGTTTGGGGCCCATGGTGAGATGCTGTCTCAAAAGCAGGCCTTTAATCCCACCACTCAGGAGGTAGAGGAAAGTGGATCTCTGTGAATTTGAGGCCAGCCTGCTCTACAGCATGAGTTCCAGGGCAGCCAGAAACCTGTTTTGAAGGACCCAATCCACACCAAACAACAACAAAAACAACAACAGTTAACAATATTGTCTTCTCGGTTACTGGCTAGTGAAAGGAGCCAAAAAGAATGAAAACACTCAAATCTATTTTTCTTAAATTGTAGCTTTATTTGGAGGAGAAGTTTCCATATATAATGTTAACACCATCAAACAACTTCGGATAAAACCACTCAAAAAGGAACATTTTGTTTCATAAGGGTCTCTCTTTACTTCCTGTGCTTTGACTTCTAGTTAAAGGAAGATCACTTTATAGTCAAATCAGTGGAGCTAAACCCCGTTCTGTACTGAGAATATGGGAGATCAGAGGCTTCATCCAGGAGGTGTTCAAGTCACATTATCAGTGTTCAAGGAAAAACCAATACCAATTAAGACGACACATGCCCCTATTTTGTCTTTATAATTTACATGAGCCGGTCATCCCAATAAATTAATACAAACATACAGTACATTTGGTTGGGAATTGTAAGAACAATTCTAAAAAACACCTACCCACATATATTAAACGAACACATCGCTACAGTATGCTTAAAACGTAAAACAATGAACAAAACATATTCTTAAAAACATATTGCTTCTGGTCATACAGTTGGAAGAATCTGTGTCCCCCCCCCCCCCATACCCCAATGGCACAAAGCAATGGCTCAATGTTATGGAAATGGGACTTTATAGGACAATATGGTGCCATTAACTCCAACAGTACTTATACTGGAATTGAAAGTGAAGTCTTTCTTTGACACGCTTTGGCTTCATATATTCATTCAGGTCTTGATATTTCTAGAACGTGACAGTGACACTCTCAGATATATGTAGTCCTTAGGCAAGCACTATGTCTGAAACATTGTTTTAAGATCAGTTTTCTACATTCATGGGACTTATAGTAAAGAAAACATGATTAACAGTGGTTTTTCTGCAAATGCAGTTTCCCTTGTCTCTGTGAGGCAAACCCTAGCACCTTAGCACCAAAACTGGCCCCAAATGAGCTACTCTGTACCATTTCCTGACTTGCCAGAAAGCTGTTTTTGTTTTTGGTGGTTTTGTTTTGCTTAAATAATACATCTCTTTTATTTAAAAAGCATTTGATTTAATGCAGTGTTAATTTAAATTTTATCTCTATGGGTGTTTTCTCTGCATTCGTAACTGTGCACATGTGCACGCCTGACCTGATGCCCTCAGGCCAAAAGAGGGTAGATTCCTTGGAACTAGAGTCATAGATGGTTGTGAGCCACCTTGTTTGTGCTGGGAAATCTAACCTGGGTTCTCTGGAAGAGCAGTGGGTGCTCCACCTCTGAACCACTCTCCTGCACCCCCAAAAACTGTGTGATTATAAATGAGATCTAGTAATGGCTAGGTGCAGCCTAACTCCTCACTCCTGCCAGTGTTCGCTTTACATTGCATAATTCCACAGTAGCTAAAAATACATGCAGCAGGCAAACTCGACTATCTCTGTTTAAAGAGGTCTGCTTCCTTCTATAGTACATAGCTTGTATATAATTTCTCCTTTACCCATTTTGATGAGGGAGAAGGACTTCTGAGGTGTTTTGCTAGTTCTTTAGAACTTGGTTTCTCGTCATCTAATTTTCTTAGCTACTAGCCGTTTCTTTCATGTAATCGAGTATATTTAACTCCTCAAGGGACACTTTTGCTAGAAAAGGAAGGAGAGCGAAGGCAGGGCTACAAAGCATTAGGAAAACAATTTTAACGTTCCATAACCAGGTAGCTAGGATTTTGTCAATTAAAAAAGAATGTAATGACCTTAGTTAACACTAGCTAGATTGAGAGAATGTGGTGTTAATGATTTATTGGTATATCTAAGTGGTATCTACAATTTAGAGCCAACTTTCCAGCTAGCTGAGCAGGATTTGAGATTATCTTCTTATACATAATATAGAAAAGAGAAAATAAATATTAACCTCGCAGTAAAGGACTCATGCCTCAACACACAGTTTGTTGGTTTGAATATAATACAGAAATGAATGGTTTCAAGTTGTGTTTGCTTCTACATTTTCTAAAGCCTTGCTGCTAGCTTGCTGACAGGGAAAACATCCCTATCAAACCCAAGCCCACTATGCGCCTTCTTCATGCCCCTCACGGTCAAAGTGCTTAGTCAAGTGTATTTTTGAGTCAGATTCTCCAAAGCATCAATTACTTTCTGATTTTAGGGCAGACAGAGCCCATTGGAAGTCATTACTAATACATCAAAGCTATCATTAACCCATTTATTAGGTTGGACCATACGGGAATGTCTGCATTTACCTTACCCTACCATTTCAACCTCTAGAAATGATCATTTCATATGGTTTACTTTGCTGTATTTTGGAAACTGTAATCAAAAGAGTCATTTGGGCCCTGGGAGAACATGAATTAATACACCATTGGGGATTGCTATTGCACACATTGGCAGTGACCCTTCCTTTTGTAAGGTAACCACGAGTGGAGGCAGATGTGCAATACAGAGATGGAAGAACGGGGATCCTCCACATCGTTCTGTCTCCAAACTAGCTTCGTCACTTGCAGAATTGCTGTAAACATTCCTCTCAATGGAATAGCCTGTCCAACAGAGGTCTCACCCTTGAAAGAGACCACACAAGGTAGGGGTTGAGATGTGGCACAGTCTGGACATGACATCGTCACAATTGTCTTCTCAGGTAAGTTGAAATTCTCCCCCAAGTCTTCCCCACTCCTAAAATTGTCCTGAGAAGTTGATTGGATAGTTTAGGAGCTGCCTCTCGTCAGGTGCAGAGAGCTGAGTTGAACGCAACATTCGTTCTCAGTTAAAAAATGAAACAGCATGTTGGCGCACACCTTTAATCCTAGCACTCAGGAAGCAGAGGCAGGCGGATCTCTGTGAGTCTGAGGCCAGCCTGGTCTACAGAGTGAGTTCCAGGACAACCAGGGCCACATAGAAGACACTTGGCTCTTTTGGTCATTCATCTTGGCAGGGATAAAAGTTTAATTGATTGTATTGATATATGTTAGGAAATTTTTACAATAAAACAATGAAAAATTATAATAAAAAGGTACCTTTGACATAAAAAAAGCTTCCCTTTGAAGGGAGTTTAACAAGATTTTATAAAGATTGTATGTGTGTTTGTGTTAGTGGGTGGGTATTTACACTCATGCCAGTGCCGGCAGAGGCCAGAAGAGGGCATCGGATCCCTTGGAACTGGAGTGGCTGAGTCATCTCTCAACCCAGAGTTTTTAAAAATGGAAAAAAGCACGGACCACAGGGGTGGGAGGGAGCCTCCTCTCTGGCTCTAGGGAGGTAGGTGTAGACATTGCAATGGGCTGAACCTCCCCACCCGGCCTCCACGGCTTGGCTGACTTTTAGCTAAGTGGTGTTTTCTGAGTCTGCTGTGGGTGAGGAAGGCTTGCTGGCAGTGCTGTGGGAAGGAGGTAAGTCCTGGCTGGTAGGCCCCATGAAGCAAGGAAAGCTCACCTGAACAATGCCTGGTGACCACAGTTCCTGCCATCTCCCTCGCTGGCTGTCCCTGCCCAACCCCTCCCTTCACCCTCATCCCAGGTGTGCACTGTGTGAAACTGGAGGCCAGTGGGGATTTTAACCAATGGAGAGCAGCAACCTTGTCAATAAAAAAAAAAAAAAAAAAAAAGAAAGCAGAAATGTGATAGTTTAGTGTGATTATGCTTGGTTTTTATCTGAATATTTGCAACCGTATTTATGAGTGCTATAAAATTTCACAAATTCTCTGTTCTGTGACAGCTTAGAGTAGAAGAATAGTATAAAGATGGTAGGTTGGGGCTGTGAGGCATGTACAAAGCCCCGGGTTAAAACCAAGCACGGCAGCACTCAGGAAGCTAGAGGCAGAAAGGTCAGAAGCTCATGCGATCCTCAGCTACTCAGTGAGTGGTCGGTAAGCCTGGGTTACATAAGACCATGTCTCCAAACAATAACAACAACAACAATGACAACAAAACAATTTCCGCCCCCAGAGCAACCAATAAGTGCTGTTAAGAAAAACAGGAGATGGGCCACTTTCCTAAGATCAGTCCAAGAAAGCCTAAAGGGCCAAATGAGCCACATTTAAAAGTAGCCACTTCACAATATTTGAATATATTGAGTAAATAATCCCTTGTCGTACAGCATTAAACTGCACCCTGTCACAATACTGCATCAGTACCATATATCTCAAAATCTGTATAAAATATCATGTGGAACAACAAACAAAAATTACTTAATCTTTAAAAAGTCCATTACAAAGTTGACTGTATAAAATGCTAAAACATAATCCATATATACAAAATGTTGTTAAGAAAATAATGAGACCCAGTTTTAGAATAAAATAATTTTATACAAAAAGAGGGTATTGCATTCAAATCAATATTTTTAAAAAAAACATTTAAAAGAAACTTTGAAATGTGTTAGTTCAGAACAACTGTGAGCGTGAGTGCATCTCCACCACCACGCGGTTCTGGTTCTGCAGGTACCATGGGAGCTGAGGGAGAATGGCCTCCCGGCCGAGACAGTCACCGACGGGATGGGTACTTGGAAGACCAGTCTATCCTCCCGTGTACAGGCTGGGCGGCTGGAGGTCGTGGAATCAACCCAGGAGTGCTCCTAGGCTGGGTGTGAAAAAAAGGTCGCCCCGGGTGAGGTCTCATGGCCTTCAGGGAAGAATAGCCTGCAATGGAAGAGAAATGCTGAGCTGACCCATGTGGGAACCAAGCAGGAAAGCACGGCACAGGGACAAAAGTCTGGGGCATCCAGGAGGAACATTAGCCTGCCTCCTGCAGGCAACAAGAAATCTTCCAAAGAAGACTGGCCTAGTCAGAATCCCAGTGCCACTTTTGGCCCCTCTTCTTCTCTCATCTACAATCTGTCAGAAAATCCTGTTGGCCCTCGGTCCCCTGTGGACTCAGAATCTGGTGAATTGTTATCAACCGTTAACAACCCTGGCCTAAGCTATGGCTCCTGCTTCTAACATTGCTCCCATTTACTCTACTGACAGCAATCAGCTGGAGGATGCCTGTGCAAATGGCGGTCCACACAAAACCTCCTACTGATGCCAAGATCAGCCAATGACAATCCACTTAGTCTTTGTACAGGGACCCACTCTCCAGGCTCTATCATCCCAGACTTCCTCAGGCTACTCCCCTATCTCTCTTGCCCCTGTGCAGCCTGTATTTTGGCCTCTCCACTGTTCCCTGGATTTGCTAAGCCTGAGATGCTCAAAAGCCTGTCTACTCAAGAATCCCATGCCAATCACAGTGCTCGAGTGCTTGTCCACCAACCTCCTCCCTGTCTTTGGCTTTTTCCTTAGCGCTTATGAACATCAGCCTTTAGTATATATAATTATACACACACATTTATGTAATGTAAAAGCAAGTGTAAATATATATTTACATTTATTCATTTCACACGTGATCTACAGACGGGCAGGGAGCGCTGCCTGATGCCTTCTGTCCACACTGTTTCTGTACAAGGCAGCTGTTAGGTCACTACTGGATGACGTTACAGATGTTTTTAAATGTAACTCACCGGGGGAGGGGTCGGCCAGGGGCGCAAGGTGTACCCTCTGCATAACAGAACCGATTTCTTTCTTCAGGAAGGAAGGGATGTAACCGCTAGTCAGTCCGCTGGAACTCGTGGAGCCTGAGCCAACTGAGGCGTGGAAAGGAAAGTCGTTACTACAGAGACAGACTCCATTATACCGAGAGTGCACAACAGTTTGCTTTTATTTTCTTGGGAAGAAAAAAGAATGTGGAGAGTTCTGAGAACGTAATCCACCACACCACAATTAGAGAGGCCAGCCCGGCATAGGAAGAGCCTTCTCCAACATAGCATCTATGCAGGCGGCTGTTAAATAAGGAACCTATTTGATAATTTCCATGTTGTTTTCCAAAGAATTGGTTTAGCCTGTTCTGAAACTTTCTTTTTCTACCCCATCCTATGGGATATCCTTTATGTCAGTTATACATAATGCACAGCTGAACATAATTCACTTAACTGATCGCACATAGGAAATTTTATTTATTTAAGTTATACATATAAACCAAATATCCTGTTGATAATTGGAAAAACTAACTAAGAATAAAAATATTTTTAAACTGGGTGGTGGTGGTACATGCCTTCAGTCCCAACACTTAGGAGACAGAGGCACGCAGATCTCTGTGAGTTTGAGAGGCCAGCCTGATCTACAAAGTGAGTTCTAGGACAGCCAGAGCTGTTACACAGAGAAACCCTGTCTTGAACAGATATATACATATATATTTAAATTTGTTATTATTGTGTCTGTATGCTGTGTGTGGCAGTATGAATGCCATGGCGAGCATGTGGAGGCCAGAGGACACCTGCGGGGTTAGTTCTCTCCTTCCACATTTACATGGGTTCCAGGAATTGAACTCAGGGCTCCAGGCTTGCACAGTAAGAACCATTAGCTGCTGAGCCATCTCATCGGCCCCTAATAAAAATGTCCTAAAAAAGGGGCTGGAGAGATGGCTCAGAGGTTAAGAGCATTGCCTGCTCTTCCAAAGGTCCTGAGTTCAATTCCCAGCAACCACATGGTGGCTCACAACCATCTGTAATGGGGTCTGGTGCTCTCTTCTGGCCTGAAGGCACACACACAGACAGAATATTGTATACATAATAAATAAATAAACAAATACTTTAAAAAATGTCCTAAAAATTCATTGTTTATGTCTACCCGCCATTACTCTTTCCCTAATTCCCTTTCCCTCTCTTTTCTGACGTAGAGTCTCACTACAGAGCCCAGGCTGGCCCCAAATGGGCAGTCTTCCTGCCTTAGGTTCCCGAGAGCTGGGATTATAGGTGTGTACCATCAGCTCGTTTATATCATTTCCATCTGAGAGTGGGGTGAGGGCGGACCGCAAGCTGCCCTCTTTTGTATTCCAGGGGGTTAATGGTATAACGTGAAATAGCAGGTAACCAGCTAACACAGACAGACAAATGAGTATTTCTAAAACTGACCATTATGACTTAAAAGCATGCAGGGATGATGGAGAATGATATTACTGGCCACTGAACAGACACAAATTCCACCTGTGAGGAAGTGCTAATGGTACAGTTGCTTTGTCTTGATAGCAAAAAAGGCATTCAATAATTGCTTAAGGCAGAGTGGGAACACGTCCTGGGGTGTATGTATAAGGTTGGTCAGATATAGTCATTGTGCAGTACTGGTTAATAAGGAGATAGGAAGAAAAATGAGAGGAGAATTTGAACAAGTCTTCACTGACCCCCCAAGGGGGGAAAATCACTAAACACGAGTGGCATGGGAGGTCCTTCTATGTGTTGCTTTTATTGGTTAATGAATAAAGAACTGGCTTGGCCTATAGCATGGGAGGAGGAAGGCGGAGTTAGAGAGACGCTATGGAGCCACTGCCGGAAATAGGCGTGCTGAAACTTTGCTGGTAGGCCACGACCTTATGGCGATATACAGATGAATAGAAATGGGTTAAATTAAGATGTAAGAATTAGCCAATAAGAAACTAGAGCTAATGGGCCAAGCAGTGTTATGATTCATACAGTTTCTGTGTGATTATTTCGGGTCTAAACTAGCTGGGTGGCCGGGAAGAACAAGTGGCCTCCTTCCAACACATGAGGAACAAACTTCCTTCTTAAAGACTTACAAGTTTAGACACAGGTCACCATTTTACATCAGATCAAGACTCACTTTAGTCTTGGGTACCAAATGTCACCAAGAATGAGGCACAACCCCTTCACCTAGCTGGGGAGCAATCTGACAATATCTTTAAAGATCAAGATGGTGTACCCTTCAACCTAAAATGCTGATTCCAGCAGAGGACCTGGCGCCTGTGTGCATACTAACATGAGCACAGTAGTGTATGGTGTGGGGTGGTGCGCGGCAGTGCAGGGCGGTGGGGGAATGGTGTGGTGTGTTGGAGGGAGGACTTAGCTAGACGCTGGGTCTTGAGTGTGTTCTTAGGTGGGGTATGATGGACACAGTATTCCTAAGTGGAACCTAATGGAAGAAGGGGAGCTGGGAAGGTTAGGTGTGTACTAGGTGCTGTGGAAGAGGAACTAGCTCTCAGCAAGGGCTGGGAAACAGCATGGGGAAATTGTACCAGGCTAATCAGTATGGAGGACTTTATTTTTTAAAATGCAAACAGGGGGTGGGTGCTGATAACCTGTCCATCTTCCAATCAGAAGGGATTCCGATGTTCTGGGTAGGGCAGGCTTACCAGTTGGAAAGTCCAGTTGGCGCAGAGAAGACCAAACCAACATTGACCTTAGGTCCAGGTGCCCAAAGCACACCAGGGTGTCAGGGGTCAAATCTGCTAAGTTTTTAAACTTATTTTTGGCTTTCCCCTGGGTCAGGGACTGCTCTACTTCCCATCTTCCTGGAGGTCAGAGCTGAACCCTGAGGGCTACTGTCCAGAAAGGGAACAAGAAAAAAGAAGGGAAGCCCAAGAGATGCCTGTGTTTTAGACCAGAAAGGCCTCACCCCACAGTTCTCTATGTGCCCCTCCCTCAACCCTGCAGCATCCAGAGAACTTGCTTCTGGTCACTCAGGAGGTAATAATTATTACTTACCTGAAGTTATTTTGCTCACTACTGAAACTGTTCCTGAAGACTTTCCAGACAAACCAGAACTGGACCATGGGTTTGATGGAGGAAAGTCCTTGCCTGGATTTGGAAGCACGCCATTTCTTATATTTATTCCTAGTAGAGAAGAAAATGAACTTAAAATGCAAAATAAACCAGACAGACAGAAGCAGTGGTACATCTCACAACGGAATATTAGTCAGCCCTAAAAAGAACAGGGTCTTGCCATCTGCTGTGACATGGACTTTAGCCCACGGAAAGCAAGCTGGCACACAAAGAAAAAGAATGCATGGTCTCACTCACACGGGGAAGCTAAAAAAAAATAAAAAAAATACAGAGATTATAAAATAAATATATAGAGATAATTGAAAGAACAAAACAAAACCCCAAACCCCGAAAACCAAGCCTACAGTTGTTGCCAGGGGCCCAGGGACAAACAGAAGGAATGTGAAAGTGACAGTCCGAGACCAGAGTAGGATCTGCTATCCAGGCACGGCTCTAAAAGTCCATTAACTGAGGACCACCGCTAACAAAACTCAACTACATATGAAAGCTTTCCTGAAAGTGTACATTTTTGTTGTTCTTGCCATAAAAACAATTAATGGTAACTCCATGACAGAGTGGATACTTTGTCACTGTTAGGTCCAAAGCAGCCCCACCCCCAGTAGCAGCACAGCTGACAGTGAGGTAGATTACAGTCTGGTTCAGCTCAGACTGGACTCTGACTAGGTAAACAGAAGGATTGCAGCTGGATAACAAAAGCCCCAAATCAGCATTCCTGTGACACATGTGAAGTGGGTTTCTGTTTGTCAGGAAGAACCAATATTTCCTTATCCTCCACTACCGTAGACAACCTCCAGCAATGGGCGTCTAGCCCTATTAACACATACTGTAAAACACATCCAAGTCCCCAGACTAGCTCCCAGGTTATTTTGGCTTGCATGCCTGTCCCACCTGCAGCTACCTGCTCCCCTTAAAACTGACAAGGCTTTCCCAACTTTTGCTAGTCTCTCTGACTTCCAATACATAGCCACAGCAGATTTGAATTTCCCCAGATAAACAGTTCCTTCTACCCATGGAATGGTCCAGTTTGGGGGTTCCACTGCACCCCTGCTGCGGTGGTTTGATGAGGAATTGTCTACCCTTCCCCCCCCCATAGTCTCATATATTTGACTGCTTGGTCATTAGGGATTACTGCTACTTGAGAGGGATTAAGAGGTGTGATTTTGTTGGAGGAAGTGTGTCACTGGGGATGGGCTTTGGTTTCAAAAGCTCAAGCCAGGCCCAGTGCCCCTCTCTTCCTCCTGCCTGTGGATCTGGATGAAGAACCCTCCCAGTTCCTTCTCTAGCACCATGTCTGTCTGTGTGCCACCGTGCTGACAACAGACTGAACTGCAAGCCAGTCCCAACTCAATGCTTTCCTTTCTAAGAGCTGCTATGGTCGTGGTGCCTCTTCACAGCACTAGCACAGTGACTAAGACACTCACAGTCACCCTAGTGTGTTTCTTGCTATTTATGTGAGACCTGTGACATGACGTTAGATGCCTCGATCAGACACAGTAAAGATCATTTGAAATGTAAAACAAATCTTATACGAAATTTCAAAAATAAAATACAGAACACATGAAATTTCTGTGGTGCGAAACCCCCTAGAAACTGATGATGGTGTCATCTGACAGATGCAAAGGGAAGAGGCCATCTTTGCGTGGAGCACGTTGTCTCATTTGAAAGTAGTCTGAGAAGTTTTCTTAGGCCTCAACTATCAGATCTGTCCACATCTTCACTTTCTGGTGCTCTCCCTCAGGACTCCTAAATGTTCTCATTTGCTCTCTTCCCAGATGACTTCTTGTCTGTCACTCAAGTTCTCTCCATTCCCCACCCCCACCCCATACTCTGCAGCCCTTGGTTTCTTTTTGTGTCTGTTGTCTGAGGCTCCACCTTCTCACATGGCCTGGACCACCCTCGACGTTAGCTGCTGTTGACTTCACTGTGCCAACAGGCCTCATTAATGCTGCTTCTTCCCACGCAAGGCCACCCAGGACAGAACAGAGAAGCCTTGAAGCTGACCTCAAGACAAACCTCTGCCATGCTCCATGTCCTTGCCGATGCCAGGCTCCACAGCTGTTCTTTAGAGCTGAGGCTCACCCACCCTTTATCATCCTCCTTCCGCCTGGATCCCTCCACACTTGTCACCCTGGGAACTATCGGTGAAGGGGAAGCCTAGCCCAAAACCTTGTTTTGTAAGGCGTGTCCCCCTTGGTTTAAAGGCGTGTCCCCCTTGGTCTAAAGGCGTGTCCCTCTTAGGCGTGTCCCTCTTAGGCGTGTCCCCCTTAGGCTAATATTGACTTATAAAATCTTGCGGGCCTGCGGCCTGCCTGCTCTTTGTTTTCCTGCCTTCCTCGCTGGAACCTTGGATTTGTAAGTTCCCTTTCCTTTCCTTTATTAAAACTGAATTATATATATTAAAGCTTGTCTGGTGAATCATAACTGCCGATCAACCACGCACCTTCATATCGGTCTAGACGTCTAGGATAGCCGGCCTGAATTCACCACACTCCCAACCACAAGGGAACACGTTAATGCATCTGGAGGCTTTACTCCTGACTGCATTCCAGACTGGCTTCCCTGCCTCTCACCCAGGTGACAGCTGCAGCTTGCAGGCCCACTAACTGCAGACTCAAGTCCTCTAAGAACTTTCAAGGATTCTCTAATCTCAAAAAATTCTCTGGAAGAGAATCTATAAACACATGCGATCCCGGGGATAAAGGCTGGTATTGGTGACTAGAGGCCAGGCGCGGGCACCCTCTCGGTTACCAGGCAAGTAGCGAGAGTGCTTCAAGTAGTGCTGCTTCGCTGCAGATCGCTGGGTCGGCGTGTCTCTCCTCTGGGAGGAAGCCTGGGTCGAGACACTGGTTCCTGTGCCCACCGGCTCTGATGGCTTCAGGTCCAAAACGCTTTCAAACCTGAATGAAGAGAATGTGGCTTAAGTCAGGAGACAGGCACCGTGACACATCATCAGAGAGATCCTGGTAACCCCAGATCCAAGCCAGCCTGCTCCTGGGGACAGCAGCACACTTGCCTGCAGAGGGTGTCATCGCTCTGTCTCTTCTTGTTTTTCACATCTATCCTGGTGAGAGAGGGACTGAACTCTAAGTCGTCCAAGTCGGCCCATTCGTCGGAGCCCTTTGTGGACCTGGAGATGAGACCCCATCGTCTCCTGCTCTTCGGCTTGATCTCGCCATTCTTGTGTTCCAGGCCAGCTAGAGTTTTCTGCGTGCACAGAAGGAAAAGAAAAACAACATTATCGGGGTTCATCCACCAATAATCTGCGCGTATGCTTGAGAGTGTGAGTGTGTGTGTGTATGTGTGTGTATGTGTGTCTGTCTGTCTGTGTGCATGCTGGGGACGGAATCCGCAGCTAGGTGCTGTATATTACCCTGAGCCGTAACCTCAGCCCATGTGCAATTTCTATTCTGCATTTCCTTTGTTACAGCAGGAAGGACCTGGAGTACCCCCAGGCCTCATTCCTCTGCAAGGGCAGCTGTGGAAAGTGCAGACCCACACTGCCTGCCTCTAGCTCATCCTGCACCAACCACAGTCCGTCCTTCCTTCCTTCCTTCCTTCCTTCCTTCCTTCCTTCCTTCCTTCCTTTGTAAACCAAAGTTCACAAAGTTACATGGAACAAGAATGCAAGAGAGGAAGATATAATAAAGTATCCCTATTATCCTCCTGATGCAGTGACAGAGTGGAGCAATTCCAGGTTCCGGTCTGTCCTGGTGAGGAACCTGAGGCAACAGTCCCGTTAACATCCATGATCAAGAGTAGGCAGCAACGAATGAATACATGTGTGCTCATGCTCAGCTCACGCTTTCCATGCACAAAGGCCAGTGCCCAGCCTGTGGACTGGTGCTGTGCACATAGAGGGTGGGGCTTCCCACCTCAAAGAACCCAGTAAGAAAAGCCCTTGGCTTGGGAGGCAGTGCTGTGGCTCTAAGCACGCGCTGCTTCAGCAGAGGACTGGAGTTCAGCTCTAAGCGCCCACATCAGACAGCTTGTAATCAAGACCGTAATTCACCAGAGAATTCAACACTTCTGACCTTGGAGCATGCACACCCTCCCCCCTCCCCCTGACAATTTTACATAATGAAAATAAATCTTAAGAAGAAAAAAGATTCCTCCTAGGCATGCCCACAGGCTAACCTAATTGAGACAATTCCTCACTAGACTTGGTCCCCAGATGAGTCTACATTGCATCAGGCTGACAAAGCAAACCACCACAGGGCATACGATTCTTCTGACATATTAGAAAGATGGCTAAATTCTAACTTGGGCCTTTGTTATAACAGACAAGTGATTATTGCAAATCTTAGTTACCCTGCTGTATTACATCTAATGATGCAAGCAATGGCTTTTCGGTAGCCTGGGAATTATCTCTGATACAATCTTTGATGTACAGAATTAGTACAATGGGGATTTCCAAACAGGTCACTTCCCAGTCTTGAGAAGGTGTAAAGTACCAAGAGATGGATGCCCACAGCCATGGGAAATACACATTGTATGGGTTGGAATTCTGGTGGACAGTTGTCCAGAAAAGGGCCCTCTTGTGCATGAAGGTATCAGGGCGTGAGACGTGACAGCACTGTGAAGCAAAGGGTAACTCCGGCCCTCCGGCAGGTTGTCATTCTACTGATCCAACACACACTGTTTGTTTAAAAATTGGCTGAACAAAGATTTGTGCTCACTTAACAGCCCAGCATTGACATCAATTCATAACGATAATATAAAACAGTCTACAGACAGAAGAATGACTTCAGCACCTTAGGATTTTCATTACAGGTATTAGGACCTTCCATTGTCAAGAACAAACTGGTCTGGGAGAGGGGACACAGGTTAAGATCTTCTTCCTCAGATGAAGAAACTGACTCCGTAGGGACGAAGAACAGTGCCCAGCGCTCACTGACATATTAGTTAGGGTTTCTATAGCTGTGAGAAAACACCATGACCATGGAGGAAATGGCTCACTTCATTTTCCAATCCATCTCTGAGGGAAGTCAGGGCGGGAGCTCAAGCAGGGCAGGCACCTGGAGGCAGGAGCAGGAACAGAAGCCATGGCAACTGTCTTGCTCCTCAAGTCTTGCTCATCTTGCTTTCTTATACACCCCAGGATCGCCAACGGTGGGACCACATATAGTGGTCCCTCCCACATCAACCACTAATTAAAAAAATACACCACAGGCTTGGCCACAGGCCAATATTACGGGGGGGGGCATTTTCTCACTTGAGGTTCCTTCTTCTCAACTAACTCTAGCTTGGATCAAACTGACATAAAACATGCTAGTACTATATGTATTTTGATATTATATACTAGGTAGTATTCTAAATTCTTCTCAAGTATTAACAAATTCAGTTCTCAAAACATTTACATTAGGTGAACATTATAACTGTTTCTATTTAACAGGTGGGATATATGGAGAGAAGCCAGGTAACTTGCTTAAGGATACTAAGCTACTGAAGAACAGAACTCTGGTTACAGAGCCCAGCTTGCTACCATTACTCCAGCTGCTAGCAGGAGTGTGTGATGGTTTGAATTAGAATGTCCATAGGCTCGGATGTTTGAGTACTGGGTCTCCAGTTGGTGGTGCTGTTTGGGTAGGGTTAGGATGCGTGCCCTGGCTGGAGGGAGTATGTCACTGGGGTGGGCTTTGTGGTTTTAAAGTCATGCACCATCCCAGTGTGCTCTCTTTGCTTGGTATCTACAGCTCAAGAAGTGAGCCCTCAGCCTCCTGTCCCTACTCCCATGCCTTTGTTCTGCTGTCATGGGCTCTGGAACCATCCACCCAAATAAACCCCTTCTAAGTAACTTCTATCATGGTGTTTATCAGAGCAACAGCAAAAGATCTAATACAGAATGGTACTGTTAATGGAAAAGGCAGAAAGTGAATTCAGGTATTCTATCAAGGGCCTTCTCAAAATGCCATGGTACTGGGAAAATACATGTATAAGATTTCATGCACCGAAAAGGAAAATATTTCACACAGTATTTGTAGCCAGAAGAGAATTAACTGAGACTACAGTTTCTTTGTGAACACGTGACACTTACTGGCTGAAGAGTCTTATTGTGGAGGGACGGGAAGAATGTTGGGCTTGGCTTGCCCTCCTGAAGATGGCTGAGCTGATCTGCCCTGGAAGTTTCACCTTTGTAGGGGTATACAAAATGCTGAGGGGGCTGACTGGTTTGGTTTGGTCGTGAAGAAATCAGTGTTTGTGCCTTGGGTGGGGGCTGGACAGGAGGGGCTGGCTTGATGTGAGGAGGTGGGGCTGTCTTGTCTTGGACATCTTTCTGTGGTTTTCCTGAATCCCGTGTGATGCTGCCCAGTGGGTGTCCAATCTGGAAGTAAGGATACCGAAGTGCCTGGAATGACAAATGAGGCATTAGAAGGAAAAGTCCAGAAGGGACAGTAAATACCATCAGGACCAATGGACTAGAGTTCACGTGGCCAGTTCACTACAGGCTCTTAGCTCCAACCTGCTATAAAATAATATACTGTATTGGTAACCCCCTTCTGTTTTTTCCATATCTGAGTTAATATAAAATTTACATATTAGTTGCAATACTTAAAATTATTTGGATAAAGCAGACGGTATGAATCTAGGAATGGTGGGACAAGCCCATAATCCTAGCACTCAGGAAAGCAGAGGCAGGAGGATCAGAAGTCAAAGGCCAGACCTGGTCAAACAGAAAGTTCAGGCTGGACTATATAAGATCTTGTCTCAAAACCAACTAACCAACATCAAGAACAGCAGAGCAGGCAGGAAGTATCTCTGCCACACCCAGGCTGCACCAAGAGTACAACACAGGACACACTCAGACCTTCCCAGAAGACAAGGGTTGCCTGCCAGTTGATGGATGATTGAGTTCCCAGTCAACCAACCCATAAACCTTAATGTGCAGAAGCTTACAATTCTTTATGAAATTCTATATGTATTCCCCGAATTTGTTAATGGAAATAACTATTTTCTTAATGAGTTTGGATCATAAACATCTATAATTAGTGTGTGTAAGTGCAGCCTCAGAGGCCTGGACTATGGCACATAACTAGAAAGAATTCTTTGCAGCCCCTGGCATTTTTGAAAGTCTGATCTGATTTGGGGGCATTTTTAGCTTTTCTGATACCATTCCTCCATTGGTTTTAGTTATATGAGTTTCGTCGTATTTGTTTAACTTAATATTTTATAGGTATCCTATAGAAAATAAAGTGGCTCATCAGAAATTTTCCTTGCTGCCCTAAAACCATTTGCGAATTTTACCATCAGCAGTGCATGGTCTTTCTAACCGTGTCTGACCAGCCAGAGGCTGCTGGCACCAGGCTGTAGCTGCCTCTTTAGGATGTTGGGAAAGAACTTTCCACCCCTTTAACTATCCCCAGCTGTCACCTCTCCAGCTACCACAGATTCTACCTCCACACTGGTGCTTTCTGCCAACAGCTCTGCTGCTTCTATGATAAAAGCTTACAGATCATCTTCTCTGGTCAGAGCTGGTCATTTATTTGATGCTCTGAGCAATGTGATTAATTGTTCATGAGCCAAGCAGACAAAGGCTCAAACAGAACTAATGTAAAAGCAGGCTTGCAGGCGGCAGGTGAGGGACAAGGGCTACCTTGGCTCTTTTGGGTACATTTCATAATTTATCAGCATAGTTCGGGGAAAGTGGGCGGGAAGACATTCGGAAGCCCTGCCACCTGGGTTATAGGCAGCTGCACTACCTGTACCAGCTACTGAATAAGTGATTGGGGGAAATCATTCTCACTTTCTAAGATTTAATTTTCTTACCTACAGAAGGGAAAACAAAAATATTTACCACATAGAATCATCATTAGGTTGAAATCACATGAAACATACCACGACATGTACAAAGTACATGAAAATGCCAGCTGCAATTACTGTGTAGCCTGGCTGTGTCTGTCGGCCATTCTGACTCTGCTGTCTGTACACGAGGGAGCTGGTTTGGTAAGCTACCTTTCAACAGTCAGTGCTGGCTCATCACCAAACTACTGAGCAATCTGAACTCATAGAGAACACTTTTAAAATACCTTTGAAGACAGACAGACATATACACACTTCTTTTCTGAGCCATTCTTTATTCCTTGACAATTTGACGTTTATCTTCATTTGTTCTCTTTTCTGTTTTGAGACAGAGTTTCTCTGTGTAGCCCTGGCTGTCCTGGAACTCTTCTGTTGGCCAAACTGGCTTTGAACTCAAGAGATGTGCCTGTCTCTGCTTCCTGAGTACTGGGACTAAAGGTGTGTGCCACCATGCCCTGCTGACAATTTTATATTTATTTTCATTTGCAGATTACCCCCCCCCCCCTCTCTCTCTCTCTCTCTCTCTCTCTCTTTCTCATACACACACACACACAGACACACACACACATATATATGTTGTATCAGATACCAATGTTAATGTTCAAAGCAAGTAAGACTGTTTAATCTTAACTATTGTAATTATGCCTAACAAGTTTCAGATTACTTTAAATTCCTCCAATATTTTCAGTCATGTTACCAAATGAAGTCTTGCCATGCGATTCATTGAAATATCCAGTGTTGGGGCTGGAGAGATGGCTCAGAGGTTAAGAGCATTGCCTGCTCTTCCAAAGGTCCTGAGTTCAATTCCCAGCAACCACATGGTGGCTCACAACCATCTGTAATGAGGTCTGGTGCCTTCTTCTGGCCTTCAGGTATACACAGAGACAGAATAGTGTATACATAATAAATAAATATTAAAAAAAAAGAAATACCCAGTGTTAGGTATAAGCTTTCTTAGGAAACACTTCCAACAGAACAAAACCAGGCAAACCTGACTAGCGGTCGGTCGTTTCTTGGGATCCCACTGCAGCAGGTCTCTCAGGAGCTGAATGGCTTCGCTGCTAGCATTTGGAATCAGAGTTTTTAAGTTATTGGGTATGCACTGGGGCCAGAGGAAATTCATAGCACTTGACAGCTGGTAGCCTTCAGGCCAGTCAGTCTGCAGGAAAAGACAGGAAACGCTGCTGAGCCAGTGCCGTGACTGGGGTTAGGAGTCTTCATGAGTGCCCGGAAACAGAGGCGATGGTCGCGTGACTCCACTAGGCAGGTGTAGATGATGAGGCCCAGCTCCCCTAACAGACTACAGAGCATGAAATCTGAGAGACAGCGGGAAAGACAGTGACTCGCCATCAGCTCAGCTTGTTTTACAAGCTTTACAGGAGACTGTCTACCTCGCAAGGACAGGGGATTGAAGTCCATAGCATTTTCCCTGCTGTGCTCCCTGACACACGGGTTTTGGAAATTGCTAGCATGGTATCTTTGAGGGGGAAGACCAAATAAAATGAAGTAAAGCAAAATACCTATTCCTGGCCCAGTAGACCTGTGAAACTCCATGTGTTCCTGTATCGCCAATGACTAAATATTTACGCTGAGAGGACTAGCACAGCTGTCCTCTCCACACCCCGGTTCTCACGCTTCACATCTGGGGCCCTGGAGGCTGGAGGGAAAGCTGGGAAATCTGAACGGAGAGGCTCGAGGCTCCTCCAGTCCTAACACAGTATCTGTTCTGATAGAATTTTGACCCCTCCCTGGAGCCAGCAGGCACCATGTACATCATCCACTCAGACAGTTCTTGGGTGAATGCTGAGTGTCCTGAAATAATTCAATATAAATCTTTCTCTTAGAAATGTCACTGTCCTTAAAAGACAAAAATAGGACATTTATTTTAAAATACAGTAACGAAAAATGTCGAAGGCCACCAGCGGGGTAGATATGGATACAGAGAGGAAGGGAGCCAGCAGAGGACTTGGAAAGCCTTATCATTAGAAGGGTGGCAGTAATGACCCATTCAAACAATTTTTAAAAAAAAATTAACTTTTTCTAGCATGTTTCAGGCCCTAGATTTGAAACCTAGTGCCTCACGCAGATACACATACATGTACAAAGAAAAAAATGGGGAAGAGAGAGAAGAAAGAGAGAAGGAGGGAGGGAAAATAAAGATCGAATTCATAACAGCAATAGTACTGGGAGCTGGGGAGATAGAGACAAGACGAATCTATTAAGAGCAAAGAACACAGATACAGCAGAGACAGGAGAAGCAGTGGGGGGGGGGGAGGAGTGCCACTGAGTCCTATGGAGGAAGAAGGGGTCTTGACGGTCACTAAAGAGACATTCACTCAGGCGAGACACAGAAATGGGACATTCCAGGGTACAGAGCCAGGCTGGGCACTGCAATGAAGCAAGGAGTTGAGGGGCTGGGCAATGAATGAATACCTTCAAGCAAGGACCACATTATAACCAGGAAGGAAAATCTAGTTACAGACTGTCAGAGAGATAAGCTGGAGGGAAAAGCCTGGAAAGTGGGGGGGGGGGCGGGCAAGCAATGACGCCCACAGTTCCAGCTCTGACTCTGCAAAGACAAACAGCCTCAGCTGAGCATGGTGGGGCACGCCTTTACTCCCGGCACTTCAAAAGGAGGCAGAGGCAGGCAGATCTCTGTGGAGTCCAGGCCAGCCTGGGCTCCATGGTGAGACCTGGTCTCAAAAACCCAAATCCAAACTCAAACCCAACAAACTCCAGAGTGATATGACACTCAGTCTCAAGACTGGCCCTCTAGGGACTATGATGAGACCACAGATAGAAATAGGCCATGAAGAAAGGAAGCAAGTTAAATGGTAAGCCCTGAGCTTCAAGGGATTTCAGTCAGAGGTGATGGAGCAAGAAGAAAGGCCCCAAACAGCATTAAAGATCTGAAGAGCTGTACAGGAGAGAGAGAAGCAGGGGTGCAGATTGCCTTCGTGCCCGTATGAATGGAGAAATTCTGTAAAGGGATGAGATGATATCAAGAGGAAGTAGAGAGAGGCATGACAAACACCGCAGCTGTAAGCAGAAGGAAGAGGAGAAGCTGGCTTTGCTAGAGGACCTGGGTAGAGGAGCGCGGTCAGGGTCAAGAGAGAGACTGTAGAGCAGTCTGGCGTGTTGGTGCTGCACAGCACTGTGGAGAGGCAGAGCAGGAAGCTGCTGCTTATGGCTCATGGTCTATGGCATTACCTTCTTCGGTGTTCCCAACACTTGGCAAATTTTGAAAATCGTGTCAATTTCACTGGCCCCAGGGAAAAGAGGCCGGAGGGTGTACACCTCTGCCATGATGCAGCCCACTGCCCAGACATCAATGGGGGAGCTGTAGTTGGTAGACCTCAGGAGTACTTCTGGAGCCCTATACCTGAAAAGAAAAAGTTAACAGCTAGCTATTGCTTCTACTGCTCAGAAGGTAAATTCATTAACAAGTAACTCTTAATTACAATATATATATTTTCATAAATCCAGTGTGATACATGGGCTTACAAGGACTTGACAACTGTTATGGCCAATAATAAAAATAATAGTTTTAGGGTTGCGAAGATAGCTCAGTGGGCAAGGACCCTTGCATGTAAGTATGAGGACTTGAATTCAAATCCCTAGCACCCAAATAAAAAGCTTCATGTGCCTGTTACTCCAGCATTCAGAAACAGAGACAGGGGAGTTCATGCACTTACAGGCTACCCAGCCTAGCCCAAAAGGTGAACTTTTCAGCTCACTGAGAGACCCTGTCTCAAGGAAATAAGGCTGACAGTGATAGAGAAAGACACTCAGTGTCCTCCTCTAGCCTCTCCATAGGTGTGAGCACCTACATAGTCACTTGTATGTACTACACACATATACAATACATACACTCTATACACACATGAAAGAGAGAGAAGGAGGAAGGACAGAAGAGAAATAAAAGAAGTTGAGATTTACTCTGTCTTCTTAAACCTTTTCCATTTGTGACTCTACTTCACGAGAAATTTTTATACCTCCTCAGGTATAAAGGTATATTAAATAGGCATAAAAATTTAAGAAATTACATTTATTTTAATCAATTCTGTAGTGTACATATAATTTTACTATTTATTAAAGATGAAAGCAAAAATTTACCTAATGATTTTTTTCCAAGACAGGGTTTCTCTGTGTAGCCTGGTTGTCCTGTAACTTTCTATATAGACCAGGCTGGCCTTGAACTTAGATATCTGCCTGCCTCTGCCTCCCGAGTGCTGGGACTAATGGTGTGCACCATCACATCTGGCGAGATAGAGTGTTAGGTAGCCCAGGCTGGCCAATATCACTCTGTAGCTCCTCCTGCCCCCATCTCCCAGTGCTGGAATTACAAGCATGAGCCAGCACACCTGGTTTAATGAGGTGCTGAGGGTTGAGCCAGGACTCGATGCATGGTTGGTGGGCACTCTATTCACTGAGCCATAGTCTCAGCCCCATCTAATGACTTTCTTTTTTTTTTAAAAAAATATTTTTTTATTATGTATACAACAGTCTGCCTCCATGCATGCCCGCACGCCAGAAGAGAGCACCAGATCTCAGTACAGATGGTTGTGAGCCACCATGTGGTTGCTGGGAATTGAACTCAGGACCTCTGGAAGAGCAGCCAGTGCTCTTAACCACTGAGCCATCTCTCCAGCCCCGACTTCCTTTAAATGAAACTCAACTAGCCAATCAAACACCAACTTTAAAAGCCAAACACTCTACCACAATCCAATCCAAAGAGATACTGGGAATGGTAGGAAAATATTAAAAGTCTCTGTTTTCTACAGTTAAACTATTATGTTTTTCTACAAGAGCAAAGAGTCCATCCACATCACTGCAGTTATACCATACGGTAGTCTTGAATCTGAGCTGCAAGGCTTTGGGCAGCCTCACTGGTACTGCGTGGCTGGCAGCATACGCACTGAAGAGCACACACGCCATGTTCGGACCCAAAGCAGCAGTGAAGTCCTGCATGCAACCTGGGGTCACAGCCAGCAATTCTGGCTCATTGCACCGTTGAGTCTGAGTTAGTTCTCAGTTGTACATTCAGAAGCCTTTCACCATTGCCCGATTTTTCACAACCCCGCATTCGGTTACCTGACCACATGCGGGACTGCAGCCCACAGTTTTAAAAGCTAGACTCCACTCCCCCCGAGTTGTCTACTAAGCATGTGTCTACAGGAGTCTCTTCCTCCTTCTCTTCCAATGCCTTTAAAGAATTCTGAGTGGGGGTGTGTGCACAGGAGACAGGAGGTGTTGGGTCCCTCTGGAGCTGGGTTACAAATGTCTGGTTATAAGCCACCTGATGAAGGAGGGGGACTGCACTTGGGTCCTCTCCGATAACAGACAAACTCTACTGTTCAGCCACCTCTCTTGCACACACGAATCCCCTCTGCATCTTCAGAAACACAGATGGAATTGGGTGGGAAAAAAAAGAGAGAGCAGGGAAGAAGGTTTTGGGGAAAATACCCTCAGAAAAAACTTTCATACAAAAATTATTTAGACAAGGGCTGGAGAATTGGCTTGGCCATTAAGAGCACAGGTTGCTTTTGCAGAGGAACCGGGTTCAATTCCTAGCACCTACATGACAGCTCACAACCATCTGTAATTCTAGTTCCAGAGGATCTGACCACTCAGGCACCAGGCATGCACATGGTACACGTACACACATATATGCAGGCAAAACACTCATACACATAAAATAATAAATCTAAAAACTTTAAAAATTATTTAGACTGTGGACAGCATGTTGGCTTTCCTTTTAAAATTGCTAAATTGCTTTGAACACAAGCTTATATCTTAATTCAGTAACAAAATACCTGCAGTATTTGAACTATTTGTGTCTTTTTAGTGAGAAGTTAGTGTTTATGATTAATGCTGTCCTCAGCATAAAGTTTTATTGTTTCTGTTGTTTTGATTTTTTTTTTTTTTTGAGACAGGGTCTCACTAAGTAACCCTGGCCAGCCTGGAACTCACGCTATAGACCAGGCTGGCAAGGCACTCACAAAGATCCACCTGCCTCCTGGGAATAAGAAGTGTGTGTCACCACACCTGGCCTTATGTATAAACTGTATCTTTTGAAAGAAGCACAATTAAGTAATTTTGAGAGAAAAAGCCTTTACCATCTAGTAGACACATAGTCTGTGTACGGAGGTCTTGATCGGATTTCTCGGGCCAATCCAAAGTCTGCAATTTTCACAAGTTCTGGTCCCATGCAGAGGAGGTTCTCAGGCTTTAGGTCCCGGTGGAAGAAGCCTGCAGAGACAGTGAAGGAATCCAAATGCATGCTCCTTTCTGTACTACTTTCTGCAACTCTAACATCTGACAACATCTGTAACAAACAACTCTAACATTGGCATTAAATGTATACTGTAACTATAATAAATATACACACACATATAAAATCAAAAAAAAATTTTAAGAGACAAAGGATTAGCTGGGTGAGGGGGAGTACACCTTTAATCCCAGTATTTGGGAGGTACAGGCAGGCTGATCTCTATGAGTTTGAGACCAGCCTGGTCTAGAAAGTGAGTTTCAGGACAGTCAAGAGAACACCTGGTCTTGAAAAACCACAACACACACACACATGCACACACACACACACAGAGAGACAGAGAGAGAGAGAGAGAGAGAGAGAGAGAGAGAGAGAGAGAGAGAGAGAGAGAGACAGAGAGACAGAGACAGAGAGAGGGAGGAAGGGAGGGAGGGAGAAAGAGAGAGAGAGGATTGATGGATATGGTCTACTCTGACCTATGATTCTGATATGGCCGTGACATTGTTTAAGAGTATTTACTAATTTGCCCAATGTGTAGCTCACATCGTGAGGAGCAAAGATCACTCAATGAATGAGAGAGGTCTCAGCCTCAGTGGTGCTGTGGAGATGCAGCAAGGATGATATTTAATGTGAGAGTCTACCAGGCACACACAAACATCCAGTGACTAGCAAACCCAAACCACCTCCTGCCTGAGGTACCACCCACAAACATCACTCAGGAAGCTTCTCCATCTGACTGGAAGGCTTGAATGGGAAAGACAACTTAGTTGATGCCACTGACGGTGTTATTAGTTATGAGTTATCATCTCTAACATTATATTCTGTACCATCCTTGAAAGCTGTATCCTTAACAGGATCCTGACTGGATGTCGCCATTTTCATCCCTGCATCAGCTTGTCCAAAACTACCTAAAAACAATCTCTCCTTCTCAAACTCTAATACTATCACCAAGTACCCGGTAGTTCTGTTGAATCCATTCCTTTGATAGTGATGGGCAGGTCCTGCATTTCCTTTAGAATACCTCCTGGCCTTTCTCCCTTCCACTCCGCCTTCCAACCTGCTCTCCCGGCCTGGGACTACACCATCGCTTTTTCTTAGTCTCCTTCCTCAGCTTCTTTGAACTCTACATATTCTAGTAATTTAAACACTGTCTCCCCCACAACACACACAGAGACATACAGACACACAGACACACACACCCCTTTGCCATAGCCTCTTTAAGTAATTTAATAAATCTGATCTCTTTTATTTCTACCTAAAGAGATAAATGTATTTTCTAACTGGGGAGAGAACTCTGTGGTAAAGGATTTGACTAACATCCATGATGCCCTAGGTTCAATCACCCATACTGCAAAGCGTATTTCCCAATACTGATCACCAGTTATATAGAGTGTGTTTCACTCAGGTGAAATTCGTCATTCTCTTTAAGTTTACTGTGGAGAATGTTAAGTTACCTGCTGTGGGATAATCTTTTTATACACTGCAAAGATGTGTCACTTGGATTGGTTTAATAAAAGCTGATTGGTCAGAGGCCAGGCAGGAATTATATAGGCAGGACAACCAAACTAGGAGGATTCGGAGGATGATGGGAGAAGAAGGGTAGAGTCAGAGGAGATGCTAGCCAGCCGAGGAAGCAGGACATGCAGAAATGAGGTAACAAGCCACGAATCACATGGCAAAGCATAGATAAGAAATATGGGTTAATTTAAATGTAAGAGTTAGCTAATAAGAAGCCTGAGCATTTATAATTAATATTAAGTTTCCGAGTCAGTTATTTGGGAAGCAGCTGCCGGTTATTTATTTGGGAGCAGAGGGTCCGGTCAGGAAAACTCTGCCAATGTTTACCCCCTTAATAATGTGCCCTTGTTCCTTTTTATCTATATCAATCCCAATCTTAACCATTCTCCAAGGTTTACTGAGTTGTCCTTTGTCTAAGAATCCACCTTATAGGTGGGTAGTCATGGCACACGGCTTTAATCCCAGAACTCAGGCCAGTCTGGTTTACACAGTGAGTTCCAGGACAGCCGGGGCTATACAGAGAAACCCTGTTATCAACAAACCAAAACCGAACAAATGAACAAACATTTCACATGCTGCCATTCTTGCATTCTTCCACTCTGTCAAGAAATATTTGGCGCCATAACAAGTAATGAATTGGGCCCTGTGGATTGAAAGTCACCTAAATGTCATGGTTCTTGGTCTTTCCTTCACAGGGAGAGCAGACCTTTCCCCTGATCGTGTGTAGAGTTCTACCGTTTACAGATATGGTCACCATTCTCGCTGAGTAGAGAGAAGCACTTTAGCAGTCAAGGCCTTTTACATGTCTGGATGCCTCGCCTGCGAGAAAAAGCGTGGCAGTCTCACAACATACGGCTGATGAGTGAACTGAGGGAAGAGTGAAGGAACTTCACAGTGACGAATCTACATGGACCAAATGCGCAGGGCCAAGAGAGCGGGTCAGAGCAGTGAGGAGGATGCAGGACAGAAAGTCCTAAAAGACAGCAGCCGAGAGCGGGGTGACAAGTGCAATGGCTCACAAGCAGGGTGGGGACAACGAGGGCTCACTGTTGGATGTCCACACGACAGAGGGCATTCCTGGAGCACTAAACAACCAGCCAAGGCTATTTTCCAAGCTTGCGTCTGCTCTAGCAGAAAGTAATTGTGATATATTTACATGTCAAAATGCAGAATATGCAATGAATGATGGAAAGTAGCAATGGTTTAATAAAAGGGCATTCCTCTGTGTTTGTTATCTGGGAGACAACTGGGCTTAGCATCAGGTCAATTTCCAAATGCATAGTTGTATAGCATAATGATGGGTCTGCAGACCAAGTGGCTGGCTTAGCTGAACTCTACGCCTACATGAAGACTAAGGCACAAAAATGATCACAGACATTCAGGGAGAACACAGGTCAAGAGTTAAGAAGCACTTCCTTCACAACACAGGGCCACCTGTTGCACATCTCAAGGAACTGGGATCAGAGTCAGGTCTGGGTTAGACAGGAGACAGACACAGCAGGGTGTCTGTTTTACAGCGTACATGGATTTGTAGGTATCAGTTCGTGCACTGAGACTCACTTAGACTTCAGGGCTTCATCTTTATTCTGCCACCGTCCTGACACAGACCCGATGGCCTTCCATAGACCAATTTCAAGAATTCTAACGAGCTTTGTAGTAAACCAAATACAAATAATTATAAGAACCAAACTTGAGGTTCTTAGCTTACGAAACTTAGAGCAATTCAGTATCAGTCAAGAACGGCCTTTCCAATAAAAGAAAAAAATCTGACATAGCGAAATCCAGATGGTTTATTATCAGCCCAGAAAAACATTATCTGCCCACCAGATGAGTGGTGTCTGTTCTAAGTCTTGGTATAACCGAGTCACTGTGTTGGGAACCTTTATTCTTGCAAACACTTGCCAGTTCTCAGAAGGCCTGGCTGTATGTACCTATCTTGGAAATGAATTAAGAATTATGCAATTATTAGAATCATCTTTTGTCAACCTACCTAGGACCCTTGAAAACTGTGAGACAATTTCTCTCCCTAAAAATTCAAGCACTCTAAAAACTCTCCAGTGAAAGAAGAAATGGCAGGCATCCTTTTCTTACTGAACAGATGGGAAAACCCAGTCATGGGCAGAGGGCAAAGAAATGCTCACAATCCCACCAAAAAAATACGTCACAGCCTAATGGTGCCAAGCACTACTCTCTCCCTCTCGGCTCCCACACCTAAACCTTTGTGGCTTTGATCCTCTCAAGACCAGATCAACACTGAGTCTCCTAGTAGAATTTCCCTTCCTCCTCTAATTGGGGGTAATTATTATTTATAAACTTATGTGGCATTTCTCTTACAGTGACTCATTTGTTCTCCAACATCCTCCACCCATGGCAACTCACTCCGTCTAGAACACCTACACCAGCTCCCATCTTCTCCAGTTCAGTTCGTCCTATCACACTGGGGCTCACACGAGCATCACTTGAACACACCTCCTCTTTTCTGTGTCCACTGTGAGCCACGCTCTTCTGCGCACCCAGCACCCTCCCCCGACAGAAGGCTTCATCCTTTCCCTCATGGCTTACTCGTCTTAATTCTAGTTTCACAGAGAACATGCACATGAATCAAAAGGGGGATGAGGAATCAGACCCCTCACTTATTCCTCTAAGTAGGTTCTTTTCATACGTCATCTGTTTCAGTGAAACATGACTATTTCCATTTAAAGAGACAATGCAGCTTAGGATGTGAATGTGTAGACCAGCAGGAACGCCTAGTCATTTAACCCTCTGGTGCCTGAGTTTCCTCATGGGTGAAATAGAGCCTAGCATAGCTCACAGGCTTATTTTGCAGGATGAAACACACTGCATCCATAAAGCTTTTAGAGGGTAGTGTCCACACATGAGTCCCTTGCAAGAGCCCGTCATGTGAATGGCTAACAGAAAGTTCTCTCTGGCAACCTCCCCCAAACCGTCAACGTGGGCTTGTGTATGTGCTATCATTTTTTACAGATAAGAATTAAAGCTTGTGAGGCTAGTGACAAGTGCCACTTGTGAGGGGGTGGCACTAGAACTCTGCTCCGATTCCTGCCTAGGTCTGTGCTCTGCTGAGGTGTGCAGTGTGGCCCATAAGCCCCCTTCTGCCTCCTGACTTGACAATGGGAATCCTAACTGTGCCATTAGACATCATGTGACAGCAGAGTTCTGCCACAGTAAGAACCTTCCTGTTCAAATGCCTTCCGAACGCAGAAAAAAGACCCTTCATTTAAGTTCAGGATTCCACCTGCCTGCTCAGCAACAGAAGAGTTTCCTCTTCCATTCTGACAGAAGATTTTCATGAATAACTTCAAGGAAGAAAGGAAAACCAAGGAAGGCTCAGAAGACTTTCCCTTGTCCATGTTTTATTACTGATGATACTGATTAAATAAGAGGAAATGATTAAAGAGTAATTAAATATGATTCACATAGCACATCTTCCTGCTGTAAAGGTGATTTCAGATAATTTTCATTCTCTTTTCCTCCCACCCTTCCTTGAATCTAAACCTATAGTGCTCACATCGAGAGAAAAAGTAGGCCACAGGAGCGGCGGCAGGTGGGTAGAGAGGGCTGTGCCAAGGTCACAGGCTTAAGACAGTGGGGAGGCTCAGAGACACAGCATCCCCTCCAGGGCAAAACACCACCCTCTAAACCACCAAATGCATTTTCAGCACCTGATGGGGAAGCGGGCTCTGGAAAGTCATAAGGGGTAAGGTCAGGGGGAGATACACAATTTGTATTATATTCCTGCAAGGACATGTGCTTTGGCATTGTTCAGACAGTATCAAGTACGGCCATGTGCTCTTGCCCCATGGGGGTAAAATACTCAGTGACATGAACTATGGCCATAGCAACTACATGCTGTGCTGTGCTTCCCTCTCCGAGGAGTAGACTCCCCAGGGGCAGACTGTACCTTCTCACTGTGAGAACGAGCTATGGGGAAGGGCTGGAACCACTAGACAGCTCTATGAAGTGTGTCAGATAGTCCTTTTGTCACAACAGGAGAGGGGTACATGTGCACGTAACTAACCAAAGTCATCAACACACAAACCCTCTAAGTTAAAAACAAAATCAGATTTATTTATTAGTCGTGTATGTGTACAGGTGTTACCAGGGCATGCGTGTGGAGGTCAGAGGGCAACTCACTCCATTGAAAATGAACTCGGACTACAGGGAAACCCTGTCTCGAAAAACCAAAAAAAAAAAAAAAAAAAAAAAAAAAAAAAAAAAAAAAAAAAAAAAAAAAAGAAAATGAACTCGGTTTGCCAGGCTTGGTGGTAAGTGCTCTTACCCACTGAGCATTTCTCTGGCCCCAGACCCTTGTTTTATATATTTAAAAACAATGTAACAAACAAACAAACAAAAGGAGCCAGGACTTGAGACTTTAGTGTCTACTCCATTACCACCATTACCATCTGCTTCCTCTAAGCCTCCCCAACAGTGGAGGGTTGCACTCCTCCACTAAGCCACGGCTGCAGTGAGATCTCTGCAGAGCTTTAAGCCTCTCAGAGATGCAGTTGCCTCTTCTTTGAAAGCCATAGTTACTATCTGTTCTTTCTACCTGTGAAGTGGATGAGAAAGTGAGAAAGGTAATGGATGAAGTTAGCTCCAATCAGAACTGGGCGTACAGCTGTTTGGAAAAATGTCCGCCATCACCTCTGGGGATGGCCAGGGTAGTGAGGCTGTGAGCACAGCCTAACTGCCTCCATGATGTGGGAGGGTCTTCTGTTTTGTGTTGATTTCATTGGTTAATAAAGAAACTGCCTTGGCCATTTGATAGGCCAGCCCTTAGGTGGGTGGAGTAGACAGAACAGAATGCTGGGAGGAAGAGGGAAGTGAGGCAATCGCCATGCCTCTCCTCTCTGGGTCAGTCGCCATGGAGCCAGCCGCCAGGTCAGACATGCTGAATCTTTCCCGGTAAGACACCACCTTGTGGTGCTACACAGATTATTAGAAATGGGTTAAGCAAGATATGAGAGTTAGCTAATAAGAGGCTGAAACTAATGGGACAGGCAATATTTAAATGAATACAGTTTGTGTGTCGTTATTTTGGGGCATAAGCTAGCCAGGCGGCCGTGAGCTGGGCGGCAGGAACACAGCCCGCTGCTCCCCACTACACCTCCACAGCTGAATCTTCCTCTGCAGTCTTTGCACACACACTCTCAATGTGTAAGGCCTGAAAGTAATGGTAGTACAGAGCTCCAAAGGACTCTTGAAGGGTGCTAAATTGTTAGCTCAAGATAATTACACCACTCGGGAGGCAGAGGCAGGCAAATCTCTGTGAGTTCGAGACCAGCCTGGTCTACAAGAGCTAGCTCCAGGACAGGCTCTAAAAGCTGCAGAGAAACCCTGTCTCGAAAAAACCAAAAAAAAAAAAAAAAAGATAATTACACCAGCTGGGTGGTGATGGCGGCGCACGCCTTTAATCCCAGCACTTGGGAGGCAGAGGCAGACGGATCTCTGTGAGTTCGAGGTCAGCCTGGTCTACAGAGTGAGTTCCAGGACAGGCTTCAAAGCTACAGAGAAACCTTGTCTCAAAAGAAAACCAAAAAAAAATTTAAAAAAAAAAGAGAGAAAAGATATTTACACTAAATCTAGTAATTGCCAAAAAGGTTCAATCCAGTCTCCTTACTGAGTAATGAATCCATTTGTTTGTGCAATGTTTACAGTGGCAACATCCATAGACTGAGAATGTATGGGCTTCTTCCAGTGCCTACATGCTAAGATGACCTCAAATGACCTTCTCAGAGCACTTCTGTCTTCTCCCACAGATGTCCATGTCTTGGCTACGTATTCATGGGAAAGTTTTCCACCCAGCCTCATCTGATCTGCAGTGAGAACCGGCGAGGCTCCAGGGAGATTACTGCCTCTAGTCACTGCTGCTTAACTTTTCACAAGCTCAGCGAAGAGGAAAAACACAAACAGAGAGTTTCCTGGAGGGCACACAAGTATGCTTCCCTTTGGACATTCTAAATCTCTCTGTGGAATACCCACACCATCCCTGAAGTGAGTCACACTGGGGCAGGGCAGAAATGTTTTCTCTGATCAGGTGACAAAACTGGCCTATGCAGCCTGTCACGTGTTCGTATAAAATCACGTGGCACACTATCCCCTGCAAAGGGTCCACAATAAAGTGCTTTCCTGGCCAGGGTATCAAGAATAATTCTGGGCCCAGTAAGATGGCTCAGCAGGTGAAAGTGCTTGCTTCCAAGCCCGATGACGTGAGTTCAAAAACCCATGTGAAGGTGGATGGAAGGGGATTTATTGCCAGACGCCTGCAGCTGTCCTCTGTACCCATGCTGTGACACATGTATGTGCATGTGTACACACACACACACACACGCACAAATTAGATAAATAAATGTAAAACGAAGGTATTAATTTAAAAAATAGTAGTTTTGCTTTTGGTAACTAGTCAAGTTTTAAATCAAAAACTACACATGTTCTAACTGATTCTATTTCACATTTTCCATTGTATAACAAGCTCAGAAACAAATCTGTTGTCTGCTTCTTCTACTGAAATAAATTTGCTTGCATACTGGACAAATCCTCCAAACAGTATAGGCTATTACTAATGCTGTTGGTTACCCTCCATAACCAGAGTATAAGACCCTGTTGCTGAAGTCACCATTTACTTACGCCATCAAACATGGAGAAATCAAGCTAGTGTCAACTAGAAGCTTAAACCCTGCAACCTACAACCATGACCTGCCTTCAAAATACACTGGTGCAATAGTGGCACAAAGGTAATGGGAGCAACCAACCACTGTTTAAAAAATGAGATTTAAGGCCTGTTCTATGAGATGGAACCCACACTTGATACCACAATGAGGCCAAGAAACTAAGACTAGATAGGTCATGGGCCCAAGAGGAGACCCTACTACTATAGCAATAAAACAACTTGGAATGACATATTGCTACATGTACCTAGATCAGTGTATGGTTCATCCCTCATTGGAAATGCTTCTTCTTGCAATAGATGGCAACTAACACAGAGACCCACAACTGGACAGTGTGCAGACAATGGGAGACCTTGGAGTATTCAGCCCTGAATGGGATGTCTTTCATCAAACCCTTCTCCTCAAGGCTCAGGGGTCTATGCAGAGAGGAGGCAGAAGGATTGTGAGAGTGAGAGGTGGGGCATGACTCTAAAGAAACAGCATCCTCAGACGCAACAGGGCTGACACATACCATTTCAACGCACAGAGACTGTGACTGCACACAGAAGACCTGTTCAAATCCATGACAGACAAAATCTGAGCAGAAATGGACACAAAGACCCAGCCCTCCTTAATCAAGGAGCTACATGACACTCACTGAGTAAGGGAAAATCAATCTTTTCCAGTGGAGTGATATATCAACCACACTCCAACTCCAGCCTATTGTTGAGGTGCAGGTGGACAATGCAAAACAGATTCCACATTTTTGTGTGTGCTTTTTTTTGGTTGTAATTTAGTAATAGTTGACTTTTTTTGAGAAAGAAAAAGAACATAAAATTGGGTGGGTAGGCTGTCTCGAAACCCCCCCCCCCCAAAAAGAAATTGGGTGGGTAGGGAGGTGAGGAGGATATAGAAGGACTTGGGGGAGGGGAAAGAATATGATCAAAATATATTATATGAAAACATTTTAAAATAATAAGTAAAAAAAAAGAATTGGGCATAATATGACTGATCACTTTACATTCCTACTACCATTCCCACCCTAGTGGACTATATCCTTTCTTTTTATTTTTCTTCAGGCAGGGTCTTACTATGTAACCTTGGCTGGCCTCAAACTTGCTATGTAGACCAGGCTGGTCTCAAACTCACAGAGCTCTGCCTGCCTTTGCCTCCGAGTGCTGGGATAGAAGGACTGTGCCACCACACTCAGCCATCTTCCCTCTTAAACCGTGAGCAAGAATAAATGCTTGATTTCCCTAAAAAATGAAATAAAGAAAAAGAAAAAACCAAAAAACAAAAGAAAGGAAAAGAAAAAGAAAACAAATAAAGAAGGGAAGAAAGAAAGAGTGGCTTTGTCTTCCTGTCTTGTTTTGCTTTTGCCCCTTCTTCAGTTGGCTAAGTTTTAATTTATTTTGCTTTTCTATATTGTATAAAATTTTAGGACACTCTGGAATATAAATGATATAGGAAAATGAGCAGCACAGTGCAGAGATGCTAGTGTGGGCTATGCACAACACATGACTACCTCAGAATTCTGATCTGAGGTCTACTGTGGGCTTCACACAACACATGATTACTTCAGAATTCTGACCTGAGGTCTCTTGTTGATACATCAGAAAATGGTGGGAAATAATTTCTAGATCTATATATAACTAACAAGCTCAGTGCTAAAACTGAAGAACACACACACACACACACACACACACACACACACACACACACACACACACAAGCAAATTCAGAAATCAAAATCCCGAGGGAACATCCTCCGAAAGCCATTGTCAGCTTGTCAGCTCTACAGCCATTAATACTTCCTGTGTTATCCACCTGATGACATTTCACTGCTATTCAGAAACACAATATTGCAAGTATCTTACCGTGTTTATGAATGAATGCCAGTCCTTGCAATATCTGATACATTATATTCCGTATAGCAGACTCTGGAAACAACTTATTTCTGTATGGGCCAGAAGAAAACAAAGTTAAAAGGCTGAGTTTCTGTAGTAAAAGGAAACTACTCTATTATATAGTATGAAATTAAGAAATTTTTATCAGATCCTTTGATGATAAACAGCAGAGAAAAATAATCTCTTTTTGATACAGTGAAGCTAAGTGATAAACACCAATTCTATTAAGCTCTATTATAAAAAAGAATAAACTTTTACAATAATAAATAAAACTGTAACACTGTGTTTAAAAATAAGCTAGACATGGTGCCCACACCTGTAATCTCAGAACTCAGAAGGTTCACATAGAAGAATCTTGAGTTTCAGGCCAGCCTAAGAAGGAAACTTTCTCAAAACAAAACAAAACAACAACAATACAAAATGAATTTCTATATTGCAAGCTGCTTCCTGGGAGTTGTCTCAAGGCTCCCGGGCACGGGAATGTGGTTGGATCCTTCACCTAGCTGGCAGATTGTCATGAAATCCACAGGCATGGCTGTTGAAGGACTACAGAAAGACCTAGAAAAGTGAAGTAAGCGAAGCAAAAAATACATCGCCTTTGCAATATTAATTCATAAGAATGTTCTGACTATGAGACTGGAAAGACGGCTCAGAGGTTAAGAACACATATTGCTCTCACAGAGGACCCTTGAGAGTTCAATTCCCAGCACCCATACTGGAGTGGCTCGCTGTAACTCCAGCACTAGTGGGGAGCTGACACCTCTGGCCTTGGTGGGCACTCACACACATATGCATGCCTACACGTATAATTAAAAAGAATAAAAATAAATCTCAAAGACACTTGGTTAAAAAGTAAGGTCATGACTAAGGCACACCGTTCTTTAATGAGCTGGTAAAGGTTTTCCTTCATGTACTCGAAGATGAAATAGAGATGATCGTTTTCCCTGATGACTTCTTTCAGCTTTACAATGTTGGCGTGATTGAGCTTCTTTAAAGACTGAAACAGGCGAGAAAGAGAAACAAACAAAATCAGAAAACAAGTGTCTCTAACAGGGAAAGCCGCCCTAAGCACAATTAGAAAGGGATTTCTATTTGAGAACGCAAACATGGCATGAATTACATCTGATTGACAACTTAGTAAACAGTACTTCTCTGAAGTCAACATAACTTTATCTAGAAACATGACTTTGATGAATTGACTAGAGGGTAGGCATATGATCACTAGCTGGTATCCCTGGCTGCACCCAGCCTGGAGCAGTAGGGCAGGACTATTTTTGTGGCAATAGGCCCAGGCTATTTTAGGCTCCCTCCCTCCAGATCATGGAATTCAGGCTGTGAAAGAGGCTAGAGGGGAACCAATAAAGAAAGCCACGGCTTTAAATCTTCCAGTGCTGGAGGATGCAGCCGGTTAAGGGTCCAGACAGCAGCCTGCAGACTCGGTCAACAGGAAATGCCTCAAAGGACTGAGGCTGATAGCCTGATTCTCTAGACTTTCTTCAGCCTCATGTGCCTGAGACAAAATGCTCCTTCTTACAATGTGTGTTGTGGGAATTCATTCCGCCAATAGTTTTGGGGTACTGGTCTTAGGGTGTGGCTTCTGTGTGTGGATACCTTCTCTTAAAAGGAAAAGGAGGGGGCTCTCTCGCTTTCCTATGTGTTGGCTGGAGACTGGATTGCTGAATCCATTGGCCCCAGGGCAGAACGGAAGACTGTGGTGGTTCTCTACCTTGTTTTTATTAGTAAATGTCCCTTAATAAATCTTTGTTATCCTTTTATTTGAGCTCTTGTGGCTTCACATAACATTGCCTGCAACTGTGAGTTCTAATTACTGGGGCAGGAGTAGGGTAGGGACGTGGGGAGGGGGATGAAGACATCGGTAACAAAGGTGAGAGAGTCAGGCAGAAGCCGAGAAACATGGACATGATTCAGAAGATGATACTTCTGATTACTCCTCGTACACATGTAGTTTTCTAAGGCCATTTGAGTGTAGCCCTGTACATACGACTTTCCATAAACACCACCTGCTAACGATGAACAAAAGCGCTGTCCTGTTAGTGACCAGCAATCAGTATCTAGAGACACCCAGTCATTGGGAGGGCTACCTGGATGATCAGAATTTGAACCTTAAAAAGTCTTTGCCCCTACAGGGCAATGAAGTCAATAATGACAAATTATAGAAGGTTCTCTTATCTTTTCATTAAAAAGAACATCCTTTTAATAAGACAAACAGAATGTGTGCAGAAGGAAGAGTTAAAGTGAACATCCAAATCCCGAAGGATCCAAATATCAGACCTCGATCCACGCAGCTCAGAAGAGAGAGGAAACACAGGTAGTGGATGAAGCCCAGGTTCGGCCCTCAGGCTGTGGTCTGTCTGAAACATGACTGACAGGCCGAGGCCTAGGAGCAGCTTCGAGCTCCAATTTTAGTGAGGCTATTGAGCAAGATACATTTTCTGTCCATCTAATCTGTAGAGTTCATAGAATTTTACAGTATTCACTTTACAAAGATTTCCAGAAAGAAGCATCTTATGTGGTCATAGAAAAGTTCCTGAAGGAGTAGAGACAAACCACTTGTGTAAGAGCAGATAAGCATCAGTAGTGACCTAAAATGAACCAATAGTTCCCACAGGGACATACGCCACAGATGAACCAATAGTATCAATTTTGACCCCTTCAGGAATTGGTCAACACTTTCCTCCCTGTTAAAACTATAATGTATTATACCCTAAGAATAAGCCTGGTGTAAGGCGGTGTCTGATTCTCAGAGGCCAGCAGCCCAGCTGGGAGCATAGCATATGAATTTAAAATGCATGTAATACATGGCTTGGCTCGGTGGCATGTGTTGCACGCCTTTGATCATATAGCAATTGGTTGGCAGAGGCAGGTGGATCTCTCTAAGACCAAGGCCAGTCTGAATTACACAGTGAGACCCTGTCTCAAAATCAAGCAAATAATGAATGTAACAAATAAAGAAGACATATTAAAGGTCAAAGGTAAGGTAGAGACAAAAGCACATGATAGTTAATCCTCACTATCAACTTGATGGGACTTACAATCACTTAAGAGAGACACACCTCTAGGCATGACTTTGAGGGAGCTTCCAGAAACACTTAGCTTGAGAAGGAAGACCCACTCTGAGTGTGGGCAACACCAGGCTTGAGGTCCTGAACAGAATAAAAAGGGGAAAGAGGAAGGCAGGCTTGATGATGGATACCTATAATGCCAGTATTTGGGAGCTGAAGGCAAAAAGAACCAGGAGTTCATGGCCAGTCATGACTACATAGTGGACTTGAGGCCAACCTGATTACATGAGATTTTGTATCAACAAAGAGAAGGAAGAGAAAAGGCAAGCTAATACCAGCATTTATTGCTCCTCCTCCTGATACAGATTTGATACAGAACAATGGCATCACTCTTGCTGTATACTAGTATCTTGATGATACTAGTACACTGTGCATCTCCTCAACCTGTGAACCAAAATAAGCCCTTTGTCCCTGAAGCTGAATTTGTATGAGTATCAACAAAGGTAGGCAGGCAGGGTGTGCATTTCTGGGATAGTCAATGTACAGGGTGTGCATTTCTGACAAAGTCAATGTACAGTCAGTTGGCAGGGTGTGCATTTCTAGGAGAGCCAACGTACAGTCAGTAGGCAGGGTGTGCATTTCCAGGAGAGCCAACGTACAGTCAGTAGGCAGGGTGTGCATTTCTGGGAGAGCCAATGTACAGCCAGCTGGCAGGGTGTGCATTTCCGGAAGAGTCACGTATAGTCAGTTGTACAGAAAAGTGAAAGTTTACCATCCAAACCGAGGGCACCCACAAAGCTTCATGTCATCAACAGAGTGCCGAGGGTCATGCTTTGCTCTTTACCCGTGATGCTTTGGGATCCCAGAGCTTTTACTCTCTGAGGAAGAGATTAGCATATTACTGGAGTCACTGGTGAAATCTGCCCACTACCTGTTCTTGGAGGGTCCGAGAGCTAGAAGCGGATTCTACAGATGAGTATTTATAATCACTTTCATGACAGAGAATACTACTCTTATGATTCTTTTTGTACTTTATTTTATGTGTGTTGGAGCCCCGAGAACTGCTGCAGTTCTGAGCCATCCATGTGTGTGCTGGGAAGGGAACCAAACTGGGCCCTCCATAAGCGCAAGTGTTTTTAGTTTCTTAGCCATCTCTCTAGCCCTGAACATCTTGAACCTTAATTAAGCTTAATGAGTTTTTTTTTTTGGGAGGAGGGGGAGTTCGAGACAGGGTTTCTCTGTAGCTTTGGAGCCTGTCCTGGAGCTAGCTCTTGTAGACCAGGCTGGCCTCGAACTCACAGAGATCCGCCCACCTCTGCCTCCCGAATCCTGGAATTAAAGACATGCACTACGACTGCCAGGCCTAGTTAAGCTTAATGTTACAGTCTCCCATCAAATACATACTATTTTTCCCACTGAAAGACTTGCAATAATATTATATTCAATTATTATTTTTATATGCTATAATTTTTTCTTCTTTGTTTTTCTTTGTGTGTGTGTGTGTGTGTGTGTGTGTTTGAGACAGAATCTCTCTAGCTGTCCTGGAATGTGTTATGTAGACCAGGCTGTTCTCAAACTCACAGAGATATACCTGCCTTTGCCTACCGAGTTCTGAGTTTAAAACTGTGTGCCACCATGCCTGGCTGCTCTTCTTCTACTTTAAAAAACAAAACAAAACAAGGTCTTACCATGTAGGTTTGACTGGCCTGCAGCTCACTACAAAGACCAGGCTGGCCTTGAACTCCGAGAGCCACCTGCCTCGGCTTCCTAAGTGCTGGTATTAAAGTCATGCACCATCATACCTGACAGAATATTTTCCACTTGTTACATACACAAACAATATTTTTTGGTTTATGGAGTCTAAAAGAGTTATGACCTTGCCCTTTATGAACAAAGTATGTGTGTCCCTGCTCTAGACTGTACTAAAGGGCTGGTTTCATATCCAACTGGGCTTTTCAAACAGCGGTGAGTGAGAGGCCTAACAATGGATGAATCTCCCTCCAGCGCACAAGGAAAAGCCTAGTGGTCAGTCTACCTGTGGAGATGTTCCAGGAGGACTAAAGCAGAATGGAGAGGAGAAAGGAAGGAGAGAAAGAAAAGGGAACAAAAGTAAAGGTCAAGGGCTGGGTTGGACCTCTGCTCTAGAGCATCCGCCAAGTAGGCACGAGGTCCTGGGATTGCGCACCAGCACTGGACAGAAAAACAAAAAAACCAGGCATGGTGGAGCCTGTAAATCAAAGCAGCTGGGAAGCTGCAGAGCTAAGGAGGATTTCTAGCTCAAAGCCAACCTGGGCTACATAGGCACACTTCGTCTGGAAAAAAGAAAGAGAAGGAAAGGAACAAAACCAGTGAAGACACACGCTATGCAACGCTGACAAAGCGCTATGTTAGGCAAAGGATCCATCACACACTGCAACAGAGTGCAAAGAAACGCAAGAGTCACTGCTTTGTACCCAGGAAAAACAAGCTAGAGGGAGACAGATCTTCCTGTGCCTCAGTGGATAGGGATGACACCTATGGAGGCAACAGTCCACCAAATCAACACTTACTCAAAGATACTGTTGAAGAAATCCATCAACGACAAAAGTATTCTAGTAATAATACATTCATTAAGTAATGCAGTGATTTTCCACTTTCGGATACCAGCTGTATCAGATCCTTTCTCTTTCATAGCATTAACGAAAAAATGCAAATGGATGACTACTGCAACTCTAAATCTAGCCATGAATACAGCTGTGCTAAGCAGCCAAACAGAACTATTCCCTGGTAAATTCATAAATACCTTAACTTCTCGAAGGTTCATGCATTCTTCCCAGGAGTAAAACTTTCTTTTCATTCTGAAAGAGAAGAAAAAGAAATAGCATGCTTATTGCGAGTGACAGGCCGAACACCATTTCTTAAAAATGTTTTCATCCAGGGCTGCAGAGGTAGCTGTGCTAAGAGCACTGCATGCGCCTGCAGAGAACACATGCAGTCCCACACCCATGCAGGCAGCTCGAATTGCCTGCAACCCAGCTCCAGGGGACCCAATGTCATTTTCTGGCCTCTGGAGGCACACATGTGCACACATGTTACAGCATATATGAATGCACACACAAATAAAAATTAACTTTTTTCATTCTAAACCTAACCAATGTTGGTTTCAATTTTTATAAAATATTATACCATCTAAAGAAGCTCTTATTTTAAAAAACATGGTAAGACAGTCCAATCTAAGCCACTAAACTTCCCAGCTGCAATAGGAACCTGGCGCACTGCTGGTTTTTGGTCAGCCTGACACAAATCCAGACATTTCTGGAAAGAAGGACCCTCAACTGAGAAAACACCCCATTAGAGTGGCCTGCAGGTAAGTCTGTGTGTGGGCCACTGTCTTGATTAGTGATTGAGGCTAGTGGGTCCAGCTCACTGTAGGCATCCTGAGCAGCTGGTTTGGGTTGTATAAAAAAGCAGGCTGAGCTGAGCAAGCCACAAGGGCAAGCCTCCTCTCTGGCCTCTGCTTCAGCTCCTACCTCCAGGTAGGACTTCCTTCAGCCATGGAGTGTGACCTGAGAGTTGAATAAAGAAATAAGCCCTTTCCTCCACACCAGCTGGTCCTGGTGTTTATCACAGCAACAGAAACCCTAACCAGGCTACCTGGTGTAGCACAAAGAGTCAGGTCTGCTGTCCGACTCTACCACTAACAAACTAACTTGGCCCAAAGGCAACCCCCTCAGGTTTCTTCTATCTAGGCCAGTACCGGCCAACAGAACTTTTGTTGTCGGTGGAAATCTTTGGTGATGTCCACAAATACAGAATAAGGCAGAAAGTGCTAGTTAAGTGCTATAAAAAGAGAAGGGAAAGGAGGAGGAAGAGGAAGAGGAAGAAGGGGAGATGATGAAGGTGGGAGGGACATACATTGGGAAGGTCCATGGGAGAGTTGGGAATGGATAGGACCAAGATACATTGTACATATGTGTGAAACCTTCAAAGAATCAATTAAATAATAAGTTAATTATGTGGCTATATTGAGCTAGTACCCCACAGAAAGTGGGTTTTAATGTACATGCAGATCCAGATATGGTATCTTACCATTTGCGGTGGCTGAAGGAGATGTCTATGCCCAATGGTCTAGAATACTGGAATACTTGGTCTCAAGTTGGTGGCTGTTTAGGAAAGTTTAGGAAGTGTGGCTTTGTTAGAGAAAGTATGTCAGGCGGGTGGGCTGTGAGGTTTCAAAAGACTTGCCCCATTTCGGGTGAGGACACTTGGTTTTTTGTCTGTGGTTCCAGATGTAAGCTCTCGGCTGCTGGTCTGCTTGCCTATAACCTGCTCCCTCAGCTCCGCCACCATGGAAGTAAGAATTACTAGGCACCTGCAGTAGGGCCAACCACAAGATGATCTGGGCAGAAAGGAGTTAGGGAAAAGTTCACGGCACTGAAAGGCTGGAGAGGAGAACAAAGAGGCAAGAGGGCATCGATAAGAGACAAAGCTAGGGAAACAGGCCAACCGCGTTAGAGGTCACAGAGTTTGATGACTCTGAAAGCAAGCGATGTCACACTGGACTCTCCCAGGCTTCGGTGTAGGAAGTTCATTTAGAAGGTGATTCCCAGAAGCCAGGGCAAAGGGCAGCAAAACTAAGGGAAAGTTGAAGGATCAAGTAAAAGATACGTGAGTGTGCTGGTGCCAAGAGCAGTGACTGGGCCCAGCTCTGCTGTGGGCACTAAAGGCAGAGGAGACTGGAGGAAGTCAGGACAGGAACTCAAACGAAATGGAGACCTGAGGCAGGAGCTGATGCAGAGGCCATGGAAGGCTGATGCTTACTGGCTTGCTCCATCTGGCTTGTTCAGTTTGCTTTTTTTTTTTTTTTAAGAACCCAGGACCACCATCCTAGGGTGGGCACCACCCAGAATGGGCTGAACCTCTCCCATCAAGTTCTTATATGGCTGCCTACAACCTGACCTCATGGAGGCCTCTCTTTTTTCTTTTTATTCAAAGATTTATTAATTATGTATACAGTATTCTGCCTGCATGCATCCCTGCCTGTCAGAAGAGGGCACCAGATGGTTGTGAGCCACCATGTGGTTGCTGGGAATTGAACTCAGGACCTCTGGAAGAGCAGCCAGGGTTCTTAACCTCTGAGCCATCTCTCCAGCCCTGGAGGCATTTTCTTAGATGAGGTTTCCTCCTCTCAGATGATGTTAGTTTGTGTCAAGCTGACAGAAAACCATCCAGCACAGGGCTGCAAAGAGCAGGAAGACAAGGAGAATGTTTAACACTAGTGGTTTTAATGAACTGTCTTTTCAGGTTGGTATGAGAAGTGACATGACCGGAAGCCAAGAGCCCTATAGAGGACCTGGTGGTCGGATGGTAAATGGTAATAGGTTGGAAGTGAGGTTCTAGTAGGAATGGAGTAGGTAGACCAGATGGACATTTAGTACAATGGACAGGACTGGATGAGTGGAGGTGAGGTGTAAGTGGGAGCGAAGTCAAGAGAACTCAGGCTTTGAGCTGGCTGGAGATAGGGAAACCAGAGTCATAAGAAACACTACACTTCTGTAACACATGCTTGGGAGGCAAGGCATAAGACTATGGATTCAAAGCCAGCCTAGACCACAGAGCAAGACTGTCTCATAGAAACAAAACAAAGATAAGAAGGATAAACATGTCTGGAATAAAAGTGGAACGTGCTATGCTGGATGTAAGTTCAGTTTGGATGTAAGAATGATTCGTAAAGGGTTACAGGACTTAGTGCCCAGCAGGCAGACTCTAATTTGGTCCCCAAAGACCTCTATCTTCGTCTATTTATAACTGTGCATACCCTTTCTCCTTCAATAGCTTACTTCTGGCCAGTAAGGGCACATCATTTTGAGAGGAAGTCATTTCTATGACTGTTTTGTAAGAGTAAAAAGATCTGACTTCCATATAAGAAGACTTTTTCTTAAAAAATTATTTATTTAATGTATACATGTACAACAGGGCACTATGTATAGTATGTGTGTGAAAGTGGTCACAGAAACCAAAAGAGAGTATTAGATCCCTTGGAACTGGAGTTACAGGTTGTTGAACTGTGTAGTTCTGCTGGGGCTGAATTCCAATCCACTATAAGAGGAATAAGAGTCTTATTTTTTGTTTTGTTTTTTATTTTTTTGGAGACAAGGTTTCTCTGTAGCTTTGGTGCATGATCTGGAACTAGCTCTTATAGATCAGGCTGGCCTCAAACTAACAGAGATCCACCTGCCGCTGACTCCCAAGTGGTGTAGGAGGTCCTTCTATGTGTTGCCTTCATTGGTTGAATAAAGAAACTGCCTTGGCCTTTTGATAGGGCAGCAGCTTAGGTAGGTGGGGAGGCAGAATGGAATGCTGGGAGTAAGAAGGGCAGAGTTGAGACACCATGATTCTCCTGCCCAAGATGGACGCTGGTTAGACTCATGTCAGTTAGCCATAGTCAAGTGGCGATACACATTAATGGAAAGGGGTTAAACTAATATGTGAGTTAGCCAATAAGAGGCTAGAGATAATGGGCCAGGCAGTAATTTAATTAATACAATTTCTGTGTGGTTATTTTGGGGTTAAGCTAGCTGGGCGGCCGGTAGCCGGGCAGCAGGATGCAGCCCGCTCCTCATACTACACCCAAGCGCTGGAATTAAAAGCGTATGCCACCACCGCCCGGCTGAAATAAGAGTTCTTAACTGCTGAGCCATCTCTCAGTCCCTTACTGCTTTCCTACTGCCTATATCTCAATGGTGCAAGTCACCGTATTGTGAACTACTCTTTGGAGCAGTCCACATGGCAAAGGACTAAGAGGCAGTCTCCGGCTGACAAGTAGCAGAGAACCCAGACCCTCAGGTCAACAATGTACAAGGTTAACTGCAACCTAAAGTCACAGGAGTGAGCTTGGAAGCAGAGACTTTCTCTGCCCAGCTGCCAATAACACCATAGTTTTGAGCAACATTTTGATTGCAGCCTCAGAAGAGACTTTGGACCAGATAACTCTGCTAAGTTGTGCTGACCTGCAGAAACTGAGATAGAAGGTGTGTATGTTGCTCTAATCTATAAGTTTGGAGTGAATTGCTATACGGTCACAGGTAACTAACGCAATAGGTCTGAACTTTGGCTGCAAAAGCTAAGTATGAGGTAGGAGTGACACAGACAGCAGATATAAACACATTTCCTCTTCTGGAAAATGAATTAAACCTCATCAGAAGTCGTACAGTTTCTTTATGACTTTAGAATCATCACTTAATGTTCTTGATGGCTCCCATCCGTTCCCCTTTAGAAATGTTTCAAAGACAGGGAATGGACAGAATAGAGCTGAAATCATCGTGATAGGCAGTCCTGACCATGAGCTCACAAGAGCAAAGAAGGAACTTACTTTTTAATGGCAATTAGTTCTCCAGACTCAATGCTTCTTCCCAGCAGGACAGAACCATAGGTCCCATCCCCAAGCTGCTTGATCGTTGTGTATCTATTCATGATGCACCTGCTCTGTCAGGACACTCATCTCAGGGCCGAGATGGTCCAGTCCTGCAGCAGTAGCAGGCCTCCCCAGACTGTAACCAGATTTTTCGATGGCAGCACCAGCACAGGGTATCCAATAGAACGTGATTATCTCCCAAATACATATTTTCAAAGGTCAGTCTTCTGCCTGTAGAAAAACATGGAGGATTAGGTCAGGTGCCAATGAACATTTTGGATCTGCATACTTTTGTAGTCTAAAACAACGGTCAGTGAACTGTGGTCACTAGACTGTCATTCATTCATTTAAATAAAGTTTTATTGGGTCAAAGCATAGATACATTTGCTGGTTATCTCTATCCACAACAGCAGAACTGAGTATTTCTGACATTGTATAGCTGAGAGTAGTCATGTTCTGGAGCCAGAGAAAAAGCTGTCAACTCCTGGCTTGCATACTCTCTTTCAAATACAAATAAGTGCCTTCATAAAATTAGAGATAGTATGTTTTGAAATTGACGAAATGAATTAGCTCCAATTAGGTGCTCTTCTGGTAAAACTGCATAACTATGGTGTATGAGGGCTGCTGAACTAAGAGGATCCATGCTAAACACGTTCTCTGCACATCAGCTACAATTAGCAGTGTAAACAAACAGACGCCGAGGAAGCCAGTGCCACACTGCAGAAGGAAACTGACATGTGCCTCATGAACTATTTGTAGCTAAGCATCAACAGCTCCATTTTTTTCTTTCAGATGATTGGGAGCTAAACAGAGAATGAATTATTCAAGGCCTATATAGAAATACAGCAACTTCAGTGCTACCCATTGTTGTAGGTTTTTTTTTAAATGTCATTGGTATTTTTTTTTCTCAAAACACACAATTGAGAGTCATTCAGTCTGCCTATAATAAGGAAGCTTTGTAATCCAGGTGACTACAATGCTCTTAGTCAAACACTCACAACATAAACACTTAATAAAAACAGTGAAGGTATACTGTGGCTGCCAAACTAGTCCTGTGAAGATTCAAATGATAGAAGATGACTGAAGGGCATGCCTTTCTGTATCTAACTTCTGTCTACGCAGCTTCTTCTTCCAAAAGAATTCCAATCAATAAATGGAAAATGAAAGGGGGGAAGAAGAAATGTACAACTAAGTAAATGGTACAGTAAGACTTGTAGTTGCCAAGGCTCACTGATACATGAAGAAACTAATGGGTGAAAAGAGGACATTTGTGTAATCTCAAATATACTGGTTAACTACTAGGAAGGGCACAACTTTACAGAAAGAAATAGAAAAAAACCTAAAAAATAACAACAAAACAATAACAACCCCCCCAACCAAACCCCAAAATGAACTAAAAATGTCTCCTTAGCTGCTGGTAGTGGCATACTCAAGCAAGAAGGGGGCGGATCTCTTGTGAGTTTGAGACCATCCTGGTGTAAAAGGGACATCCAAGTCAGCCAGAGCTTCACAATGAGGTTGTCTTGAAATAAAACAAAACCCCCAAACATCCTTGTGCCAAAGGTAAGTTCAACATCCTCACTAATGAGATGTGATTAATAAATTCTAGATGCAATGCACCAAGAAAGGCACAACACCAGTCAGTGTGCTTAAAAATGCAGTCTACAGAATTTGCTTAAGAATGCAGAATCTCAGCTGGGTGTGGGGGAGCATGCCTTCAATCCCAGCACTTGGGAGGCAGAGGCAGATGGATCTCTAAGAGTTTGAGACCAGCCTAGTCTACAAAGCGAGTTCCAGAACAGCCAGAGCTGTTAGACAGAGAAACCTTGTCTTACAAAACCTAAACGAAACAAAACAAAAACAGAATCTCAGTCAATTTAATCACAAAGAAACAACATGCAGACCCCAAATGAGGGACACAGCATAGTGTACAATCAACTGGCCAGTAGTATTCCAGAGTCCAGATCACAAGACAGGAGCAGACAGAGGAACTGTAAGGTTACAGGCAGTTAAGGAGCTGAGACAGCTAAAGTCAAACACGGGATCCAAGATAAGATCATCAGAGGAGGAAGACAAGGGAGATGATGAAATGCACCTACGGTGTGCAGTTTAGTCAGTAATGTTACTATGCCTATAGTCATTCTTTAGTCTTGATCACGGCTCTACAGTTACCTAAGATGGAGATGCCAAGTGCAGTTTCTAATACTTTTGTTTGCAAATTTCCTCTGTCTAAGATAAGATTAACACTAAGAAACAACAATAAAAAAAAATAAACCTAGACTGTGTTCTTGTAAAAAGTTGTGCATGACTTGAGACTCCTTGGGAAATATACCGGCAGTCCTGACTTCCCTACTCGCTCTCCCACCACTGAGAGAGCACGTAGCACTCCAGCTCAGCCCACTCCCACTCCATTCCTTCCCCTGCAAGGGCATTTTGTTTCTTCCTGCCCTTCAGGATCAGATTCCCTAGCTTCTTTGTGCTATTCTTTACAGTGATGTGTTCCGCTGCTGGCTGATACATATGCATAAAGCACATAAATATTAATAAATATGTGTAAATAAGGGCCCTTCTTTCAAAGATCTTAACCATGGTAAGGAATGAGGGGGGTGGTATTTCAAGTAGGCCCAGAGTACCAGTTATTTGGGAGGGAATATGGAGCAGGGTCAGTTGGCTTGGTGTCCACATGGGTCTGTTCCAATTGGGCTTAGGAGGCAATAAGAGAAGCAAATAAGCTGAGTCATGAAGGAAAGTTAGGGGTGTTGTACGGCGAACAGGAATGATAGCGACATGAGGAGCAGCGAGGAAAACAAGGGTTTAAACTTAGGATAGAGGAGGAAAAGTAGGTAACTTGGAGGCGTAATTCCAGCATTTCATTCTGGAGAACCCCAGATACCTTTGTGTAAGTGGGTGCATGTGTGTGCGTGCGTGCGTGTGTGGTGTTTGCACGTGGGCAAAGGTGCACTGACCTGTGCATGCACTCATAAAGACCAGAGGTCAACTCTGACTATCTTCCTTTACCTCCCTCCACCTTGTTTCTTTGAGACCGGGTCTCTAACTGGGCCTGGAGCTCAATGTTTTGGCTACACTGGCTAAACAGCGAGCTCCAGGATCCGTTCTCTCTGCACTGCCCTCTTTCCTAGCACTGGGATCACATCTGCACAGCCAGGCTTTACATATGGGTGCTAAGGACAAACTCAAGCCTTCATGCTTGCACAGCAAACTCTTTACTCACTGGGCTGTATCTTCTCAGCTGCCCATGCTTATAAACATAGCTTCGGCTGGATTCTACTCTGAAAGAGAAGAAAATGCTGTATAAAAAGACATTATCCAGTCAATGGAAGCAACCAGATAAGTGCAAGTAAATTAGATAAATATTGTATCTGTCTTAAATTTACTGAAGTTGATGCCTATGCAGGGCTCAGCAATAGCACTTGCGTTATTATTGGAAAATACACAGAAAGATCTAGAGATAAAGGACAATGATGGATGTGATTGCAGCTTCATATGGGATTATGTTCTGATAAAGCCACCGTAAGCTGAAAATAATGTGAATTGAAAATACATCTGATATTCCTAGCCTACCAATGCTATCCTTTAGCCTTGCCCACCTTCTACCGGCTAAGCACACCTGGGCTACTTTATCAAGTATTAAATATCTTCTACACACAGAGATGTGCATTTTCTGTAGACATGAGGGAATGTAAACACAAACACAATATAATGCCAGCAAGGGGAGGTAGGTTTGGGAGCTTCCACATGCTCCTGTAGCTCTTCTGTAAATCTAACATTTCTATAGCTTAAAAGTTTAAACGTTTCTTCTCAAAGAGGTAGAAAGAGGGGATCTTTTAAAAAGGCACATAGGCCACAATGAACAGTTTACCATCATTTAAAACATATGAATGCAGATTTTCTTAATATGACCTTTCCAGACTCCCTCATTCTTCCATGTATGATCATTTTATCATGGACTATTTGCATTGAGGACTTGCTTCAAGCTGACACAAAGAACATCTGGCCACAGCCAAGAAACAGCAGCGGTGCCACGCCTGACCCCTCCTTCACTATGGTCACCCTCATCTACTTTGCAGTATGCTTACTTTCTGTGGGCACCCATAGCTGCTTCTGCAGTGGTTTCTTCCAGAAACCAACCAACCAGCGCACCCACCCACCCACCAAACAAACAACAACAAAAGCAAACAACAACACAACTCATTGGAGCTCTGACTTGTCAAGAATCACCTAACTAATGAACTACATTCTTTAAGTTTTTATTATTATTTTGTGTCTTTGTGTGTGCTGTGTATTTGGAAAGACATGATGCTGGGGAAGTGGGTAGGTGTGGCATGGCGTGAGTGGGGAGGTCAGAGGACAACTTTGTGGAGTCAGTTCTTCTGCCCTTATGTGGGTTCCTGGGATCAAACTCAGGTCACCAGGCTTGTGGTTTTGCAAGTACCTTTCCCTGCTGAGCCATTCTACTAGCCCCATAAAGAAACATTTATTACTTATTTATTTTTTATTTAGGTTATATCTGCTCTGTTCTTTAGATAATGGTAAGTTGTTGCTTTTTAAAACTAGGGGACTGCAATGACCAGGCTGCATTTTTGTTGTTGTTGTTGTTGTTGTTGTTTTCTAGTTCATTAGATACTTTTCTTCCTGTCCAACCAATCTTGCATGCTTCTATTCAAGCTAATCTCTACATGTTTAGTGTTCGGAAGAAACCATGTCATGAAAGTGTGTATGCACATAAAGTTAGTAATCAAGTGTTGCTTGGCTTCCTGCGGCCTTAACTGCACAGCTTCCCTCATAGGACCCATTTTCCATTCCTTAATTATCTCTGGCACTCACCTCTGAATCCTCTTACGCTTTTCCACCTCCTTGATGAATTGTGTTGCCTAAAGCTTAATAACAATTATATTACAGCGTTGTGTGGGCACCTCCGCTTCTCTTTTTGAAAGCCTTATACTACCAATTATTAACAAAAGCCTTTGCTTTGCAGTTAATGCACCACTATTTCCTTATCCATGTAAATTGGATAATTGCAACAATGCCTTCCTGGATCACTAAGAAAAGGACACACTGAATCATCCAACACACAAATTCCCTAGCAATTCCTCCTTGTAACAATTTGTCATTATTATCAAGAAACAAAAATCAATTATTGTGACAAGATCTGACTGACAGTGTGTCAGGGTAGAAGCTTTGTATGCTGCTATGTCAAGTAATTACATAATGATTGTATGGCAGATTGGTCTAGTGCCTCTTCATGCACTGATGTCAAATTGACCATGTACAATTCTAGTCAAATTTTGCTGGCCCACCCCTAAGAGGCAGGTTGAGTGGGAACCAGCTTTGATAGTTTTAAAAGCTCTCTGAGGAGGGCTATGGCGTATGGAAGGCAAGGGCAGTGGAGAGAACTAGCACCTCAGAGTGGGGCCCAGTTATGAAGGGGGTTGTGTATCACATAGGAGCTTTAGTCTTTATCCTGCAGAGGGAAACCTCCAGAGTCTTGCAGAGAAACACAAGAGAAAGATTCCCCCAGAGACTGAATAGTTGTTAGAGCGGAGAAAGCAAAGGCAGAAAGTAGGGGCCACTGCCATGGTTGAGTGACATATGACAGAGGCCTAAACAAAGGCAATCGACCTGACTTAATCAGAAACATGAGTAGACACAAGTTTGGGATGTGGAATATATGATTATGTTATTTGGACGATGGAAAGAGATTTTTTTTTTTAAATCTTAGTACCTGGGGTGCTGAATTAGAACTATACGGAATACTTCTCATCTAAGGATGTAGCTCAGTGGTACACCATGTGCCTACTTGCACATGGCCTGGGTTTGATCCTTATTGAACTGCAAACTAACTATCAAACAAACTAACAAAAATCAACAAAACCACCCCTAAAACCAAACAACTGTTGGACATGCTCACTGGGCAACTGTAGATAACTTTCTAAAAGTTCCACCTTCCCCCTCAGAGAGCACACTTGTGGAACTTAATTTAGAAACATAATACTCAGACTAAGCTGATATGTTTCAAGATTTCACGGCATTTCATTTACATAAACACAACAGGAATGGTGTCTACTGGACTGCGCAACATGGCAATGCTGGGCTCAAACCAAACTGAACTGCTGTTCACTTCTAGATGCCAAACTTTAAAGAGATACTTTAAAGAACACAGTAAGGGTCCTCAATGAGAGCACAGATTGCTGGAGGCACAGGAGGTTGGGGAGCCATAAAATTTTCTCAAGTATGCAGAAACGGTATTAGAGAAAAGGATCCTGAGAACAGAGCCACTCACCACAGGGAGCCGTTTCCTTCTCCAACCTTAATTACTTTCCATACTTAAAAAATAGTCAAGCTAGCACCACGCAGAAAGCCAAGTTAAAATCAATTCTAAGCATATCCAAGCAAGAAGAGGTTAAACATCTGAGATCAGGATTGTTCAGTTACTACTTTTGTGGCCCAAACAGGAAGAGGATGCTCAGTTACTCTGGGACACAACGGGGTGACTGACAGACAACACAAAGAGGAAGAGAGGGTGTTCTGGCAGATGCTGTAGCTGGCCCACTCAACAACAACTTTACCCTTCCTTAGCTTATAGGACCCTGATTTTATGCCAGATCAGCAGATTCAGGTCTAGAAGCCACCTGCTCTAGTCCTAGGCTTTAATTTAAACCCAGCAAAGACATGGCACTTCCTACTAAAAACAGTAAGAGATGGGACGACAGCCCCAGCACATGGTATCAAAAGGGAAGTGAGTGGGTGATGGCAGAGGAGGGCTGTAGTCGGAATGAGACCGGTGACCGAGAAGCAGCCTGAGATTTGTCTTGACCGCGGCTGTATAAAGCTGTGCTGTACTGGAGACGTCAATGCAAAGATGAGACCTCATCTGTTAAGGGTGAACAGAAAGACATGAATGAGCTCAGTCCTGTTTGCCACCAGCAGGGCTGCCATACACTCCCCAAACATACCTGCCTTTGAGTCTTGCTGGATGACCTAACTAAATATCCTTGATGCTGGATGACCTAATTAAATGTCCTTGATGCTGAACTCATTCGTCTATCAAGAACAGGTAAAGGCGTTCGATACAGCAGGGCAAGGCTACACTGGCAGGAAGGTAATAAACTGACTTTCATTCAGCATTATTTTGAGTCAGTTGTTCATCATTATGAAAAAATACTTGGCACAAACAACTTAAAAGGAGAAATGATACGTTTTGGTTCAGCGTTTCAGAAGTTTCAACCCTCAGTTGGCTGCCTTTGTTGTTTCTGGACTGTGGAAAAGCCGAACATTGCAACATGCGCTATCAGGCATGTCCGACCTTTAACACTGGAAATGATGTCTACAAAGCTCACACTCAAGAAACACACAATCGGGCTGGAGAGATGGCTTAGAGGTTAAGAGCACTGGCTGCTCTTCCAGAGGTCCTGAGTTCAATTCCCAGCAACCACATGGTGGCTCACAACCATCTGTACTGAGATCTGACGTGCGGGCATACATCGAGGCAGAATGTTGTATACATAATAAATAAATAAATCTTTAAAAAAAAGAAACACACAATCAAGTTACAAAAAAACAATCCAACCAAATAACCCACAAAAATATCTTAATGTTTTAAGCTTATGATTTATGTTAGATGTATGCATAGTTATCATCTGCCATGCATCCTTTGAGTCAAAGAATGAACACACCATTAAAGCAAAGTCGTACTCAGGGCCAACAGAAAGTAGAAAGAGATACAGTGGGAACCTAGGGGACACATCCTCAGTGATCCACTTCCTCAGCTAGCACTGACCTCCGAAGGTTCCCATCACCACCGGATGCCACTGTCAAATCATGAACCCACTGATTAGGTCAGAACCCTCAGGACCCAACCAGCTCTCAAGGACTGCATCCACTAGCTGAGGACTAAGCCCTGGGCACGTGAACCATTTCATTTTTAAGCCATAACAGTCATAAGAATTGAAGAAGCTATAGTCAGAGACATGCAAGTTACTGTCTACTTGCCTGAGGTTTGCTTTGTGCTTGAACCTACTGTGTTTTCATTTTGAAAGAACACACGACATAATTACAACTCAAAGCTTCAATAAGAAATGTCCAGAATTTACTGATAGCAATCAGAGATGCCTGGAGAACTAGCTGGCCAAAACAGAGGGTTCCCTTCTTCACCCCAGAGTATTTTTACATGCAATTTCCCTTGGGCCTTTAAGAACCCTGTGTGGTGGGTTCAATCCCCAGTACAGCACAAACTGACCATGGTGGTGCAGGACGTTCTGAAGTTCAGGGTCATCCTTGACCACCTGAGTTTGAAACTAGTGTGATATACATGAGACCCTGTTTCGAAACAACCAAAAGAAACCACAGCACTACTTGGAATCCGAACTCTGAGTCAAGTTTCCCCACTCCTCTTCACATTTACCTATGATTCACTGAGAGCAGAGGGCAGCTTCAAACGGCTGCGGCTGCGTTCTTTACAGTTTGCTTAAAAGACCAACGACTGCCTTTTCCACAGTTGTGAGGCAATTCGTATTTGTGTATCCACAATAATGTACAATAGAGATGGTTATTGTACTTTTTTTGTTTGTTTTTGGAGACAGGGTTTCTGTGTAGCTTTGGAGCCTGTCCAGGCTGGCCTTGAACTCATAAAGACTGGTCTGTCTCTGCCTCCCTAGTGCTGGGATTAAAGGCACGCACCACCCCCACTGCCCAGCTTGCATTGGTTAGTTCTGCCTTTGTTATAATGTATTTGACTAAAGCAAGGTGGCGAGGAAGGCTCCAAGTGAAGAACTGCCTGGTCTTGCCCAGATCGGCTCACACATCCAATTGGACCTCCCGTCCTGTCCCCCGGACAGACACAGCTACGGGTCCTTGCTCACAGTGTCATATAGCAGCCTGTCCTCATCTGTGCCAGCCCCTGCCCTGTGGTGAGGGACCCAGTGGACAGTCCTCTGCAGGGTGCAGCCCACACCTCTCTATCCTTTGTGCTTTCACAGTGCACACTCCTTTTGCACACAGCAGGTTCTCAAAGGCTGGTCCAAATTTGAAGTTTAGACTTCACTATTTATTTTCTGTCCCTCCTTGGGTACAAAAAACTCACAGCGTGTCTGTTTCTTCACGGCCAAAACAAAGATCAGGTAGTCGTTTGAGCTCTCTGGAAGCATTTTGAAGTTCTAAAGCGGAAGAAGAGTGAACAGCACAGGGCTGTTGGAGCTGAAGGCCTCTTAGGCCTCCAGTCACAGGGAGGCTCCCCCATGCTGTTTGGGGAGCCTTTTGTATCAGGGCAATGCTCTATCTAAACAGAAAAAGGCTTTCCTTCAAAGAGTTCTGGCAAATGTTTGAAATAAACCTTAGCATTTTCCTAGCGAGGTGACATTGGTGCAAACCTTCCTGTGCCTGCCCCAGTTCCTTCCTCTTTCTGTTCAGGACTGTGTAGCATGCTCATTCACAGCCTGGACACCAGGCCTGGGACAGCAACTCTAGTCCATTCTTTATTGTGGAACCTTAATGGTTGATGGTCAAGGAGTCAGTGTCACGGTTACATAGAAATATAAACTTATGTACAGACTGGGGATTTCTAGCTGTCATCTCCAAAGCCACTTACACTCTCCAGCTCTGAGAAGAGCTAGCTCACACACAGCCTTGGAGGTTTTCTGCTGAGGTTCTGTTGCTTTCCCCTGCCCCACAGTTAAGTCTGCTTGTATGCAAGCCCCTAACGACCCTTCCCACGGGCCTTCCCAAGTGCACTGCACTTACAGGTTTCTAATTACTCTCTGGTTCCTAGTTCAAATCTGGAACAACTTTCTGAGTAACTTAATACTGTGAAGTTCTTTTATAAGCTGCCTAAAAACAGTCCACATCTTTCCTGTTTCTCTCCCAGGACCTAATTCTTCCACCCGTACACACTTAAACAAATCTTATAAGCATTTTGGACTCTGGACAGCTATGCTTTCCTGCTAGGAATAGTAACTGTGAGACTGACCATCTTCTTTCTGGAGAACTTGCCTTGCCTGCCCCTGGACAAAGGAGAGCATTAAAGACGCCTGCAGCCCCTGCACTGACTGCACGGGAGAAGAGGAAACCCATCCTCTGCTTGCTGCCTTCTACGCCCGGGAACTGTGAAGGAAGAGTTCTTTTAGGCTCTGTTTGAAGGTGCAGCTGTCAGATGGGGAAATCATGGCAGAAGGAAGCAAGTGGTTACATGGCATCCTCAGAGGGAAGCAGGAAGAGAACACAGCCAATGCCCAGCCCTCTTCTCAATTTTATCCAGTCTGGGACTCAGCCTTGGGACGGTGCCACCCACATTCAGGGTGGGTCTTCCCTGCTAAGTTTCTGGAAACGCATCCACAGATTTAGCCAGTGGCATGTTTCCATGGTGAGTCTAAATCTTGTCAAGTTGGAATTCCAACACATTTAACTCAGTTTACGATCCTTCACTAAAACGCATTAAGGATAAAATGGCAGCTTGATATGAAAATAAGAAAAGAGCGGGGACCAGTAAACGTTTTCTGTGAAGGACCAGTAAATCCTCGAGGCTCCAAAGCTCCACATCCCTTGCTCACCCGTCACTGGAGGAGAGGAGCAGAGGAGTGGTCACAAATGACATGGCTGCAGGCCACCACAACTTTATTCACAAAAACAGGCGGACAGCAGGACCTACTTCCCAGGCCATAGGTTCCTAACCCCCCAAACAGGAAATCCCTATGTAAATAGAAACACTCTCCATATAAACATTTTACAAGGCCACATTTACCAAAATATAGTCATCCCCAGATTCCACCTCCAGGAGGGTGGAGGTTTTAGCATAATCACAATTGCATCCCTAGTACTGGGATCTGGCAGACAGCTGGGGACACAGAATAGGCACCAAAACAGTGTGCTGATGAGCACTTCATAGACCTATGAAGTGTCACTCTGACTGTAGGTGATCTCCCTGCTTCATTAAGTCACTCCCACCACTATTCCTCCCAGCCCCCTTTCTGGAAAAATGGGTCAACCACATTAGGACTCAAAATATGGGCCCTTCTAAAATTGTTGCAGTAATTTTACATGGATGTCTTGATAGATCTTGTTTTCTTTTCCTTCAGCTTCATCTGAAATCATTTTTAATACTTACTTTTGAAGAAAAATAATCCAAAAAGACCGAGAATTAACCATCATTTTTGTGAACTACAAGTCTATGAAGAAGCATAGTATTTTGGAATATTTGTATATACATGACATTTGTATATACTTTAAACGTAGACCACAGATCACAGGCATAGTTAAGAGGGTAATTTCATGGAGTATTTTTATTATGTCTACATTTCAACCACAATCTATTAAAGAATCAGCTGTGAAAATCATACAAGTTTGTTGGCAGCTATGGACCCCCCAGACCCTGAATTTCTTATAAACAACTTGTTATGCTTGCAGCTTCTTTGAGCAAAACAACTGTTTTCCTGTGTTTGAAGCGGCTCTGAGCACGAGACCCTCAGGAGTTCTTGATGGCAGGGGAGTGGTTTCTGGTGGGTTTGTCTGGGGCATGGCTATCAGTTAAGGACCCCTATATAAGCTCCCCTGGAACACAATAAAGGGGGCATTCCTGTTTCAAGGACGACCTGTCTCCCTCCCTCCCTCCCTCCCCCATCTCTGTCTCTCTCAGTCTCTGTCTCTCTCTGTCTCTCTCTCTCCCTCTGTGTGTGTGTGTGTATGTTTCCAGCTCCTTTCCTGGCCCGCGAACTGTACTGTAGCATGTAGTGCACAGAACAGGTGTAGTATGCTGCACAAGTTCAACTGTGAATGTTATGTTGGACCTTAAAAAGTTTCACATTTGGGGGCTAGAGAGGAGAGATAGCTCAGTGGTTTTAGCACTGACTGTTCTTCCGAAAGACCTGGATTCAATTCCCAGCACCCATGTGGCAGTTAACAACTGTCTGTAACTCTGATTGCAGGGGATTGGACACCCTCATACAGACATTCATGCAGGCAAAACACCAATGTACACAAACTAAAAATAGTTTAAAAAAGTTTCACATTTGAAACATCAGAATTTTGTTGTTTTGGTTAGAGACGGTATGGTCAAGTAAGTAACTGGATATTGTAACCCTACAACTTAGTTCTGAAGAATAACATTTTTATTACTTTTTAAGTTTTAGATTTATTTACTTCATGTGGATGAGTGTTTTACCTGTATGTATGCATATATCCCAGGTGTGTGCCTGCTGCCCAGGAAGGTCAGAAGCGTACATTAGGTCCCCCAGGACTTTAGTTATAGATAATTGTGAACCACCATGTGGGTGCTGGGAATCAAACCTGGGCCCTCTGCTCAAGGGACCAGTGTCCTTAACTGCTGAGCCATCTCTCCTGCTTGTGAGCATTACATTTTAATGTGGTCTCTATGGCCACCATATTAGTAGCACTTTATCCTGTGTTATGCTATGCCTATAAACATTACATTACAAAACTACTTATAATAATCTTCACTCAAGAAAAATATGTTTCTGCTGGGTATAGTAACCCCAGTACTTGAGAGGCAGAGGCAAGTGGTTCACTAGGAGCTTGAGGCCAGCCTAGACAACATGACAAGTTCCAGGGCCAGCACAGGCTAAAGGATGAGACTGTCTTAAATAAATATAAATAAGATAAAATAAAAATAAAACCACCATGTTTTAAATGTGTGCTTCTCACATACCCTCGGCCATCACTAGACTGCAGTGGCAACAGAAGTCCTCTACCATTAAGGGAAAGAATCAAATGAAATATAAAGCACTACTGTGCCCATTCCATCTTAAAAACTGAGGAAAAGAAGCTGAAAAGCTATTTAAAGTATTAAATATTTTAAAATATGAGCTATAAAAATCCTTCTTTTGCCCATATCCAATGCCGATCTCTTGAACCCTGTCTTGGGGGAGGCAGCCCATGTAGAGAAATAGAAAAGCTTGCTTTAATTAATGTGGTATGATGATTTGAGTTGGTGGTCTTCTTCTGGCACCTCTGGGATTAATACAAGAAAACTTGAAAGTCTTTCTGTACATAAACTTGAGGACTATCTAGTACCACGACTTTGCAGGAGAGGTCAGAGACTCCCTATCAAACCTTTGCCATCTTCAGAGTGGCACACTTTTAAGGCGTGAAAGTGAACAGCCTTTCATCTACGAAAGGTGCATCAAATGCTCCTGCACACCTCTGTAAAAGGCTTGCGAATTCTTTTCTAATCCTGAACCCTCACCTGATTTCACAGATCTGCACGGAATGTGCGGTCTGCGCAGTGAGCTCGTGAGTTACCCTTCCTGTGAAGAGTCCACCTCTCAAAGGGTACGAAAGACACTTCAGTAGCTTCATGGGGAAATTAAGTACATAAGGGTTCAGCTTGGGCTGAACATTTCCACGAACTGTTCCACAGGGCTCCGATCCTATCACTGGCAGGTAGCTCAGGCTGAGCAGAGAGAAGCAGAGTGCCACAGCATTGAAGTTATCATCTCCGGTGCAGTCTGACCTGCTTCTTTTACTTCCTGGGCTTCAAGTACAGGCAGCTTCAATTTCTTCTTCCCACAATACTTCCCCGGGATTTTAATGCAATTTGCCCTAGAAACTGGTTGCTTCACCAAAGTCATTTTACAAAATAAGTTGTTGGAGTTTTGTCAGAGACAGGATCTCACTCTAGAGCCCAGCCTGGCCTAAAGCTCACTGTGTAGTCTAGGTTGATCTCAAGCACAGAAATCTCCATGCCTCAGCTCCTTGAGGGCTGGTATTACAGACGGGAGCCACCATACCTGGCCAGAATGTGTACTTCGACAAGGAAGTTAGCGTTGTAGTCCAAAGGTAAATCCTAACATAAGTAACTACGACCTCAGAATAACATGTGTATCATTCAGCACACACCTCTGCACACACTTAGTCAACCACATTATCTATAAACACTGAGCTCCAGCCAGAGTCTGACACTCGTGTCACAGGACGGCATGCCCAGGCCAGGTGTGGCACCTTATATCTGAAATGTCAGCACTCAAGAATGTCATGGAGCCAGGTGTAGTGGTGCCGCATGCCTTTAATTTCAGTACTCAGAAGGCAGAAACTGGTAGATCTCTGTGAGCTCAAGGCTAGTCTCAGGATAAAGTGCTACTAATATGGTGGCTAAATAGCAAGTTCCAGAACTACACAAGGAGACCCTACCCCCAAAATAAGTAAATTAGTAAATAAATTTAATTTAATTGTAAAACACTGGCATGGCCTTCAAAGAATGCTAATGAAGAATGAACGGTTAAGTGAGAAACTGCTTCTCAGTCTACACATCAGCTTGTACGGAAAGGTCACTGTCCTAGTCAATCTGACACAGCCTAGAGCCACCTGAGAAGGGAGCATCAATTGAAGGACTGCCTAGACTGATCCGGGGGGACTGTCTTGACTTTTGATAAGGGAGGGCCCTGCCCACTTTGGGTGGCACCATATCCTGAGCCGGTGGTCCTGGGCTGCATTAGAAAGCTCGGCAAGTATGAACTGTGAGCCAGTCAACAAACGGTGTTCCTCCATGGTTTCTGCTTCAAGTTCCCACCTGACTCCTTTCAATGATGGACTGACTGCAAGCCGAAAGGGAGAATAAATCCCCCTCCCCTAAGCTGCTTTTGGTCAATGTGTTCTATCGCAGCAACAGAGGGGAAACTACAATGGTCACCGTACCCAGAAGTGTGACCAGAAACCACCCGGTAAGTAGTCTAGCCTAAGCACACATAGTTAAAGCTAGGGTGATGGCTCACACTTTCAATCCCAACACTTGGGAGGCTGAGGGCTCCCTGGACTACAGAAGAACACTGTGTCTTAGTTAGGGTTTCTATTGCTGTGAAGAGACACCATGACCATGGCAGCTCTTATAAAGGAAAACACTTAATTGGGGCTGGCTTACAGTTCAGAGGTTTAGTCATGGTGGGAAGCATGGCAGCATGTGGGCAGATGTGCTGTAGAGGTAGCTGAGAGTTCTACATCTGAATTGGCGGGCAATAGGAAGAGAGCGGGACACTGAGCCTGGTTTGAGTTTCTGAAACCTCAAAGCCAGCGACACACTTCCTCCAACAAGACCACACCTACTCCAACAAGGCCACACCTCCCAAGAGTGCCACTCCCTATGAGTCTATGGGGGTCCATTTCCATTCAAACTACCACAGCCTCTGTCTCAAAAATCAAAACAAACAAAAATATATAAATAGATAAATATATATAATCATACATCTTCCACAAACAGATAAATACATCGGATAGGTATATTTTTTAACTTGACAAGATCCCACAAAATGAAGTAGAAGAGGTTGCTGATTTTTTCTTTTTAAAGGCAGAAATATTCCTGGCAAGGTTCAGAGGAAAAATAGCAACAGATCCCAGAAGCAGAGCTGTAGCCAGGAATAATGTAATCTCCAGCATTTTCAGTAGGGGTAAGATTCACTGCAAGGTTAGCGTGGTCCTCCTCTAGGCTCGACTATGAAATGTCTACTACAAATCTACCAAATGTTTGTTTAGGACCCTGCCAGGCACTGTGAAGGGATAAGCAGAGCTTGGGCAGCCATTACTGAGTAGGCACTGTAGACTGTCTTCACATTACAACTGCCTTGAAGAGAAGAGTAATGCTGGAAGAATCCAACAAAGCCATGTGACTGAAAAATAAATCAAGCCCAACCGTAATTTTTCCTGACTTTAAAACCACAAGGACAGACTGCCGTGCATAAAATAAGGTTCTACGTCTCAAAGACTAAAAAACTAAACCAAACTAACTAGATAGCAATATAATGACAGGCGAGTGAACAAAGTAAAGAAAAGGAGGAGAAATGAGTAATTAAAAAAAAAATAGGACTCACGGGACTGGGGAGTTGATGAGGGGCTGGCTGTGCAAGCGTGAAGACCCGAGTTCGATCCCCAGCACCACACATAAAGCAAAACCAGGCACAGAGGTGTACCGCTCGTCATCTACCTGAACCAGTGAGACCCTCAGTGTTGACCTCTGGCCACACACATCTACACATACATGCACCTGCACACACACACGAGCATATTTACAAAGGCTCAAAACGGTGTCCTCCCCCAGGGATGGGTGATATTTGCCTGAGTGAGTGTGGTTATAGAGAATGACATGATAGTGGCCCTTGGCTGACGGAGTCTGGCCCCCACAGTAAGACAACAGAAACAGAGAGTTTAGATATGAAGGATGAGGTCCACGATGAAAGGCCCTGCAATATCAGATGGGCTAGCGCAGAACTAAGATAAGAGACGGCAGAGATAGCTAAAGGCTGCTAGGCCAGGAGAGCTATAACAAAGTCGTCATGTGAAAAACTTAGACGAGGGCAACTGAATGACGAAGAGAACAGAAGGAAGCTTCTCACTCATTCACTCCCTGGGCTTACGAACAGGTGTGGGGCGCTAGCCAGGAGGTGATTCCAGTGTCCCAAGCTGCAGGAAGGGAAGGGCAGCATTAGATTAGCTGTAGAGAAGGATCTATATGAAACACATTTCAAAGGTCTTGATGACTCACTGACACCAAGGATGATGGGGAGATGGTTAAAGATAGTTCAAGTGCTTGGAAGTCGAAACAATCCTCAGTGTTACTGGGACCTTAAAAAGCAAGAGGGGGAAAGAGAACAGTGCAGCTGTGAAAAGGGCTTTCGTGGGGTTGAACATCTAGTCAGCAGAACTCCAGATGCCCAGCTAGCTCCTCACACTGTAACAGGGAAGAAACTTCAGTAAGAGAGACGGTTTCTTTGTCACTGATATAAACGCTCAGTTCCCTTGGCAAGCATGGCAGGAGTCTGCCTACTCAGGCGGGCTCCATGGACCCTACAGCATACTCCTCCATTATCAGAAACTGGTTGGTCTCACTGAGAATTGAGGCTGCCCTCTTCCCTCCCACTCACCAGTGTGACCGAAGAAAGGGATAAGGCAAAGTAGAAAGGGAAGAGCAGAAAGTGTTTGGGGCTACTGTAAGGTTGCACCTCTGAGGCAGAGGCTGACCCAGGATGCCATTTGAAAACAGGGAGGCAGAGGCAGGAGGATCTCTAATCCCAGCACTCAGGAGGCAGAGGCAGGCAGATCTCTAATCCCAGCACTCAGGAGGCAGAGGCAGGAGGATCTCTGTGAGTTCGAGGCCAGCCTGGTCTACAAAGCGAGTTCTAGGACAGCCAGGGCTACACAGAGAAACCCTGTCTAGAAAAACCAAAAACTCCCAGCACTGTCCTGAGTTCTGCTGTGACTTCCCAGTGTTCTATAATCCTAGGCCCTTAGGAAGGCCTTAAAGAATCTACCAGATTGTAGTGCTTTTTTGCTCAGAAACTATTTCAGATTTGCATATTTATACATACATTAACTCCTGGAACAGTCATGCATACAGTCAGTACACAGATTTCTCAAGTAATTTATATGCTGACTACACTAATTTAAAGCTCTTTTAGATTTGTATGATGCAAGGGCACCATGCATTCCTGGGACACACCCCGAAGCCCCGACTCACCAGGAAATGGGTGCAATGAAAACTGTTATTAAACTCCTCTTACTACAAAGAGCAATGGGGCCACATTCATAAAACAAAACTGTCAATAGCTCAGAGATCTAGTCCGGTGTGCAAAATCCAGTGTAAACTGTCCTCAGCTTAGCAAAAGCTACTCTTTAGTAAGAAGTGGAAGCGAATACCCTCCTCTGCAGAAAGACGTATTAATTTTACCCCCTGTACGAGCCATAAATGCTAGTGTCAAACTTTTAAAAGGTTAACACCACAAAATAAATGGTTGCTCTGAAAAAAAAAAAAAACCCAAAAAACCCTTTCAATATCTTCCTCCAAACGTCTGGCTGGAGTAGTAGGAAAGAAATCAGAGTAGAAAGAAATCTGGGGGAAAATGGTTGCGAGTAAGTGTTGAGTGTTCTTGTTTAGACCCCTGTGCGGCTGCCACGGGCCTAGTTAGGGAAATGGTAAGCCCAAGTCATCAGCACCGACCCACCCGCATCCCCACCCGGATCCCCCCACCCGCGAGGGGTTTCAAGTCGGCTAGGATGCTCAGCTTCTTCAGACTGAAAGGTAAACACACCCATCAAGAGCCCCGGGGTCGGGAGTTTTCACGGCAGAGACGAGATCCAAAGGACGGAGGTCCACGGAGAAAGCCGCAGTCCGTAGCCTTCCAGGCTGTGAGTTCGCTCGGGTCAGCCGGTACCGCCCAACACCCAGCGACAGGTCGCGGCGCAGCCCTCCAGCCCCAGCCCCACTTACTGGCGGCGATTGCAGCCTGGCGGCGCGTGCACTCGAGCGGCCCGGCAGGCAAGGGTAGTGGGATCCGAGCGGGCGAGCCCGGCAAATCCACACCCGGCAGCGCGTGGCATCCAGCAGGCACCCGCCGCTCCGCGGCCTCCGGTAGCAAAACAAACAAAAGACAGAGAGTGGCTTCTAGTGGGGGACGACCGGCCGCTTTCCCTGGAAAAGCTGCCCTGCAGCTCCCCTCGCTGGCCCCGCGCAGCCCTGCACCGCCACTATCTTCCGGACGCTCGGCAGAGGGCAGCGCTGAGCCCACCTAGGAGCTGCAGACCCACCACCTGCCAGGCAGGCTGAACCGGTACACTCAAAGAAGGGAAACCCTGCTGAAAACATTTTCCTGCTTGCGATTAAATTGTATACTCACAACGAATTTTGGTGTCTGTATTTAACCACCGTAGAAAACCGCTTTCGGCATTGTTTTAACTTAAGTTTGAATGATCGGGTGTATACCTTTCCACGTGGGAAACCATCCAGTTGCAATCTGCGCTTGCTCTCCTTCCCACGCAGCTGTAGGAAATCTAACACTATTTGCAGTTCTGCACCCTGGGAGTTGTGACTCTTGCGGGTAGGAGGGGGCTACGACCCTTTCACAGGTGTCACCGGAGACCATGGGAAAACAGTATTTACATGCACTGGGGAATAAAGGCAGGCAGGTCTATGTGAATTCTAGGTCAGTTTGGTCTACATAGTGTGTTCCAGGATAGCCGGGACGATATAAAGAGACCCTGTCTCAAAAATCCGAAAATAAATAAATAAATAAATAATACTGTGGACGTTATCTGAAATCATCTTAAGGGATGACTCTGAAGCACTTTGAAAGCTCCAAACGACCCCCTCTCTCCCTGCCCTTGGAGTTCATTGTTCCACAGAGGTACCCTTAAAAAGCTAGTAAAAACAAATTGCTAGGCCTCACACCAGAAGTTCCTGGGGTAGATGCTGCTAGTCTGGAGACCCACACGGTTCTAAACAACACTATTTTGCCACAGTAGCCTTTTTCCACCGTTGATCTTTTTGTGTGTTTAACTCTCTCTGTTTGGGCTTGACCTTGACACTGAGATGGTGGAAGCAGAAAGATCAAGCGTTCAAAGCCAACTCAGGCTACACCAGAGCTTGTCTTAAAAATAAAATAATCCCCAGCTCATCACCATAACAATTTCATTACTAACTTCTGAATCCCCACCCCTGAATTTACCAAAGCTGCAAGCACTTACTGCTTCTGTTTCTGTTGAAGAAATCTACAAGAGAGTCAAGTTCCTGTAGGCTTCTGCCAACATTTTTATCTACCTCTTTGCTTACCTCTATGACAGCCAACCCACGCGGCAAGTGGAAAATCACAAATCATCATCAGTGAATGTAAGACAAAGAGCCTAATTAGTCATATGGTGTCATAAAAGGCAATTTTAAAAGTAACTAAAATGATTGAGTTTTAGTATAATTTAATGGACCAAGCTAGTCTACCTTGCAAATACGGGAACTATCTCGATCTACTTTGGCAGAGGCCCACTGGGTTACTAACTAGCTTGGATTAGGAATTCTGGCCCTTGGGAAATGATAACCCTGTAGATACATGTTGAGATCATAAAAACCTGTGGTGAGGGCTCCAGGATAGCCCAACAAAAATCGAACAACAGCTGTGAGTTATAACTGCGTTAATAAAACAGGCTCTCTCACTACGAAGCAAACAGCGCTTCAATAAAGCAGGTACGCAATTTCTCTTCACAAATATTTATTTTATTAAGCTTTACTATTTCATTAACTTGTTAGGAAAGCAGAAAACATCTGTGTTAGTTGGTCAGCCTACATTGACCATTCAACACTTTTCAATGAAACCAACTAGTTCTGAAACTATTTCAAATTATTTTTCTTTTGAAAACTGATCTTTAAAAAATTCCAATCTCTTTTGTTATAATCCCCCCCTTTTTTCATTTAAAACCTATTTTAAAAAGATAATTAGGAGAAAAAATTTTCTTGGAAGACCTAAATTTTAGAGTCTCCTTAAAAACAAAGAGAACTATTGAATTTTTGGTCTCCATTGAATAGAAAGGTAGTTTTAATAGATGTCTAACTTAGTATACAAATAAAAACATCCACAAGAAAGGACCTTTATAAAACATAGGATTTAGGCAAGATGTGTCCACTGCAGCAACAGTGGCATAGGTAAAATCAACTGCTTTCTGATTGGCTCTGAGACCTGCTCCACAGGAAGGAATTCACACTTGTTACAATAAGACTTGTCAAAAGTCCACGGCTCAGGAGGTTCTAGGTTCTATGGAGGAGACCCATGACTGTTGGTTTACGAAGTGGACATGCTGTGAAACTGCCTTTTAAGTATCTGTTTATACCCAGAGACCAGCACTGCTCTCAACCTTACCTAGTCAGGGAAGTGTCTTCTGCGGTGGGCAGCAGTTAATGCAGACTCATAACTGGTTAAAGGGATTCTGTCTGAGGTAGAGGGTCATCATCCTTTCCTTTGCTGGAAAGCAGGGAGCTGGAGAGACAGTTTGGCTATTAAGAGCACTTACTGCTTTTGTAGAGGCCCGGATTTAGGTCCCCAGAATCTATGTGAAATGGTTCACCACTCACCTGTCCCTCACACATGTGGTGCACATAAACTTACGCACACACACATACATAAACATACAAAAAAGTAAGGAAAATATTTTTTAAAAGGGAATTAGCCATGTATGGTGGCATATGCCTTTAATTCCAGCACTCTGGAGGCAGAAACAAGCAAAACTCTGTGAGTTCAAAGCCAGCCTGGTCTACAGAGTGAGTTCCAGAATAGCCAGGGTTGTTACAGAGAAATCCTGTCTGAAAAAACAAAGATTAAAAAAGGAATTAGAAAGCAGGAAAGAAATCTTGGGAAGTCTGAGCAGTGTTATGCCCAGATCCATGAAGTTCCCCAAAAACCAACAAGGAAACCAAGTCCCGTACATAAAAGCAAAGAGTCTTTATTTTATACAAGTTTGTAAACCCGGTCTCTCCGTGTGACCAACATATTGGAATAATTGGAGAGCCCTGAGCTCAGTTAGAGTTGGGTTTTTATAGTAGTAAAGGTGGGGGTGAGGGATTTTTAAGGTTCAGGACCCCTGATTGGCTGACATTTGTCTAGGGGTGTCCTGGTGAGTGTGCTGGCAGTGATCCTACCTACAACAGTTGGAACATCAGGAATTTCCTTTGGACAGTCTGTTCTTGGGTGGTGCCTGGGTAATCTCAGTTAATGTGGTCCTTCCTGCAACCAGGTATTGCCTCCAGGAAAACTACTGAGACTCAGGCCTCTATAAAGCTTATCATGGCTGGGCCCTACACTGGCTGGTGGTAATGGTTGGAAGTTAAGAACTTCCTTTGGGTGGCCTGTTTCTGTTAAGCTTATCATGGTTGGCTGAGTCCTAAAAGCAGAGTCATTAATAAAAGAACTTAAAAATGAATACAAGAAGAAAGGAAAAGCCTAGGGTTGGCAAGCTATAAACCCTGAACCAACAGGAGGAAGAGAACAGAGCAGACCAGCAGGTATGCATGGTGTCTGCAGTCATATGACAGGAAGGGTGACTCTGGAGAAGGAGCAAGGAACCTCAAAGCCTTAGAGAGTTGAAAAGCATGCTTAGGTTCTGGCTACAATCTTAAAGAAAAAGAAGGGGGGAAAAGTGTTCAGGCAGACCTGAACAGACTGACCCAGGTGAACACGTTACGCTGTCTTCCAGAGAATGTACGGAGATGGAAATTCTGGAAAGGAAAATTACATTATCTTATGAACCCATCTTGGGGTGTTCCCTTAGCCAAGTGTCTGACCTATTCCACTAGATTAATTCTTAATGCAGGAGACAAGGGCAGTCTCCACATAGAGGTGGATTCCACATTTACAAAACGGTGGTACATGCTTTTAATCCCAGCACTCTGGAGGCAGAGGCAGGCGGATCTCTGAGTTTGAGGCCAGCCTGAACTACAGTGCTCCAGGATGGTCAGCGATACACCACAGAGAAACCCTTTCTCGAAAAACCAAAAACCCAAACCAAAAACCTGGGGAGAATAAGTGACAGTGCCCGGCACTAAACGGGACGTCTATATCCATTCCCCAGCTCCAGGAACATTAAAGATGGAGTGGAGAGAATGTGAGAACCCTTGGGATCGGGAGGAGTGCTCGAAAATGCTTCTTTCTGGACATGACATGATAGTTGTCATTAACCCACTGCAGTTATGATTATTTGTACAAAATCAAGTCAACAAGATCGGGCAATATTCCAGCAGGCAACAAACACTAACTGGACTCGGTGGATGACAAACTAAAAGAACAACACACATAGGATTTGCAATTTCTTACTGTAATCAAGCTGTACCCCTTCCCTTTTACCTCCATTTCTCTGCCGAAGACGTACTTCACTCATGAGCTCCAGAATAAAGTAGCACAATAAAATTTTAAATTCTGTGAAGTCGGATGAATGTAGAGTCCTGGTGGTTAGGTCCTGACACCTTACAGAAACTCAATAAATGTTGTCTAAATGTCTGTGCAAGGCTACGAAGCCCGTAAGTTTTGCTAGCATATGTCTGTAGGTGAAAAAGTTCTAAAACGTGCAATCCAAGTGCCTCCTATTGACGTGGAATCGGATGTTTGGGCTTTAAGAAGTGGCACAGGGCTGGGGGTGGGTGAGTGTTAAGTTCCGGCTCAACGTGGTACAGCCGACTACAAATCCCGACGTGCCTCGTTGCGTCATTCCCCCCCTTCAGGAATCGGGTTTCGGGCCTAGGAAAGGCACGTCCTTCCTCCGTGGTATTGTGGGATCTGTAGTTCGACCTGCTTAGCGTTGGCTGTTCCCACTCTCCGGCTGCGCGCACGAGCGTCTGTTATCTTCGGTCCTGAGTCTGTGGGGTGCAATGACTGTTACGTCTCTTCGCATTCCGACGGGGGCCCCCAGTGTCCCAGGCCGCCTAAACTACAGTTCCCTAGCGTCCGATTAGGATCGCCTCAGGGACTCAACTCCAAATTCAGGTTTAAACATCTGGAGCTATCGTCTGCTCCCTCCTGCCTGGGGTGTCCTCAAGACCAAAACCAGACGGGTTGAGTGAGGCGGGGCTGCCCGGCCACGCGGAGGGCTGCACACAGTAGGCCCCTCAGCCTTGCCCGCCACGGGCGGCTGCTAACCCGGCAGTCGGCGGCGGCCGTGCGCATGCGCGGCGCGGCGGCGCAGTTTCCGCAGCAGAGCAGGCAGCTCCGGCGCTGCGTCCAGATCGCTCGTGTCGGGCCGACGCTCGTTTCCTCGCTCGGTGCTCGGCCTCCGCTGGCGACCGGCGACCCCTCCGCAGCTCGAGTCCCCGGCCGCCGCAGCGCGCCTATCCCCGGCCCCCTGTCCCGCGAAGATGGCTGCCGTACGCCGGGCCCGCAGTTACTGCCGCTGCTTGGTGCGCTTCTCCGACCGAGAACTCTGCTAAGCCCCGCTGCAGCAGACGGACAGGAGTAGACACCAGGCAGCCGCCACCCCTCTGGGAGCCGGGCGCGGGGAGCCCCTCGATTGGGCCGGTCGCCCGCCAGCATGGTAACCGCGGGGGGCGGGCAGCTCGGGCTGGGCCGTCGGGGCGGGAAGGCGGCCCCAGGTGAGGGTAAGCTTTGACGGCCAGCGGAGGAAAAGCCGGCTTCGGCGCCCCAAGACCGGCAGAGCAGGGAGTGGGGGCTGAGGTGCGCGGTCCTGGCCTCTGCGCCAGGGAGGTGGCTCTGGAAAGCGGAGACACTTGTTGATTGCTCCTGTTCTGGCTGCCAGGCCCACAGACGATCTCTGCGTCTTCGGGAGCCCCGAGTTTAGGACGCACGCACGCCCCCGAGGCTTCAGTGGCCCGGCTAGGATGATGATATTGGCCGGCAGACCTGGCAGACTTGGAGGACTGCGATCTAATTTCGTGGTAGCGAGGGCCTAAGCCGCTTCCCTGTGTGCAGATGGAGCGACTGTGCTAAGCTGCTCCCTGTCTGACAGCTCAGGTCTCACGGGACTGTGGAATGTGTAGTCTGCAATGACTAAGAAACTAATCTCCGGCTAGGGCTGAACGAATTAAGAGCGAAAGGTATAGACTGACTGGAACACTCAAGTGATTGTCGTTCCTTGAGTGAATTGGCTGAAACGATTTATTTTTAATCAGGAACAGTCCACCGAAGGGAACAAATACTTTCAATCCAAAATTAAGGTAACAAAAAGGTAATTGGGAAACAAAAAGGTAATTGGGAAAAGCTGCTAAGATGAACTTTTATCTGACTTTTGACCATAAGTAGGAGCAGCTAAGTGAGGAAAATGGTAGTCCAGGTCCAGAGTAAGCAGCGCCAACTGGCGTGAGCGAGGGAAGCTCTTCAGATGGAGTTAGCTTAGTCTGACTGCCAGGTAAGAGCTAGAAGGCTGCCCGACTAAAAGGATACTCCGTTGGACTCTGTCTTCTCTTATTAGCTGGCTGAGGGTTTGCAGTGATAAGTCGACTCTTAAAAAAGAGAAGTATGCTTCTGGGGGGGGGGGGCGGGATTTATGCATTTCAGAGTCCCGCATGTATTTCCTAGTAGATCAGTTTCTTATTGCAACAGAATTCTTGAGATCATTTATAAAGAATTCATTTTGGCCCAAGGTTCTGGAGGATCAACTCTGGATCCAAGTGCTTTGAGTTTCTAATGAAACAGCACATCATGGCAGGAACACATGAACGAAATGTTCACCTCGGGAGTCGGGACACAGAAAAGAAAGGGGCCCCACAGTGTGTTTCAAGGATTTATCCCCCATGACTCAAGCACTCCCGCTAGGTCAGATTCTACAGGTACCTTCAATGTCCAGGAGTGCCAACCTAAGGGACCATGCCTTTTGGAGGTTCTAAGCCTTTTTATCCAAACCCAGGCTCCAGACTTAGAGCTGATGCTTCTTCATTTACGTCTTCACTGATGTAACCTTTATAGAGCAGCAAGCGTTTCACTGTGTACCAGCTAGTCAAGTGTTATTGGCCCTCTGCTTGGAATCTGGTTGCCCGAGATAAGGGATGAGCAGAGCTTGTTTATGTTGCGCTGTGTGTGGTGCAAGTCTGTCTGGTTGCTCTGTTCAGAGATCCATGGTTCCCTGTGTGTGCAGGTACATATGTGTATGAAATTGTACATGTCACCTTGTGCATGTGTGTATACATACTCGAGGCAGGAAAATTGGTTTTGTTCTTATTCTTAGCTAACTTTCAGGGTTCTTTCCCTCGTTGCCACATTTCTGTGTAGGACCAATCACACTGAGTGTTGAGCAAGTTCCCCTTGCTGGTAAGTTATTAGCTAACAGGCTGCGCTGAGGCAGTGCTTCCTTGTCCTGGGAAGTGGGGTTATTTTAGTTATTTGTTTTACTGAAACAAAAAGGATACAATGGAAATTATAAACTGAAACATGTTTTAAGCCCAAAGCTGCATACTGTAATTCAATTCACCTTTATTCCACTTGAAGTCACTCCAGTGTAAAAGATTGGGTTTATAATAGATAAAATAGAAGAGGTTGATATGGTTGGGGTATAACTAAGTGGAAGTGGCTCAATGGTAGAGTACTTGTTTACCATGTACAAGGCTCTGGACTCAATTTCTTAGCACTGAGAAAAAAAAAAAGGAAAAGGAGAAGGGCTTCCTTCCCTCCCTGCTTTCCTTCCTTCCTTCAGACAAGGTCTCACCGTATACTCTTTCTCTGGCCTACACTCACTGTAGACCAGGCTGGCCTCTACCTCAAGGAGATTTGCCTGCCTCTTTCTTTGTGGAGATTAAAGGCATGTGATAGCATGCCAGGTTGAGGTGGATCCCCTGGATGTATGCCACCATGTGGGTGCTGAAAACGGAACTGGCTCATCTGGAAGTGCAGAATGCTTTTAACTGCAGAATTGTCTTCAGCTCCCAAACTAAAGCCTAGTGGTTGATTCTACGGTATTACAAAAATTAAAGTCCAAATTTTCTTTCATTAGCATCATTTAAACTTACCAAAGTAGATTTCTGGAGAGAAGCAATTGTATTTCATTGGCACGAGACATCATAGTCTCCCTAACTTGCTGAACTTTATGAACACAAAATTGTTCTGAAAAATGTTTTGCTTTTAGTTAGATTGAAATAATTGTGTTTGGAACACCGCTGAAAGGATTTATTGGCTGCATTTCAGGACACCTGGGCCCTGCTGGAAAATACGTCACCTGTGAGGTGGTCTTCAGAGAGCAGCGACTCACCAGACTTTATTCCATTTCCTCTTCTAGATCCAGGCACAGTTTATAGAAAATAAGAGGCCAAAGAAACATTTACAGATAGCAAATTCTAGACTCAGAATGACTTATTTGTTTGTAGACAGGGTTTCCCTGTATATCCCTGGCTGTACTGGAACTCACTCTGTAGACCAGGCTGGCCTCAAACTCACAAGAGTTCCACCTGTTTCTGCCTCTCAAGTGCTGGGATTAAAAGTGTATGCCGCCACCACCTGGCTCAAAATGACTTTTGCATGAGTGGAATTGATACTACAGTTTTGGGAAAAGATTTTAAGATTTATGGTGATAATAACACACTCCTGTGGTGTAGTAGAGAATATGTTTCTCAGGCTAATTCTCCTTTGGAATAAACAGCAGGGTCCTAAATGTTCTGTTCAGCCTCTGTCAGAGTGTGTTTCACAAACTCAAGGGCGTCGTACTAGTTGACAATTTCTGATGTTGTTCTGGTGTGTTCTCAGGCAGAAGCGGAGGAAGATTGTCATTCTGATGCCGTCAGCGTTGGTGATGATGAAAATGAGAGCCCTGCGGAGAGAGACCTGCAGGCACGTGTCTCCAGTTCCGTATGGAACGCCTGTCCCTTGTGTAGAAACTAGTCCCATTGGGAGCATCTGTCAGCTCTTTGCATGGAGTTTAGCTGGACTTTCATATTCTTTTTTGTTTGTTTTTTGAGATTTAGTCTTGGCTATCCTGAAACTTCCTCTGTAGACCAGAATAACCTCACATGCACTACCATTGCCTGGCTTAGACTTTCATATTCTTTATAGCATACATAAATCATACTTTTTCTTTAAAAATAGATATCAATAACTGAAGCTTTGGAGTTCAGTATGTAATTTAAAATTTTTTTTATTACTTTTATTTATTTGCGTGTGCATGTGTGCACGTGTACGCCCATGTGGAGGTCAGAGGACAATTTGTGGGAGTCATTTCTTTTCTTCTACCGCATGGGTCTTAGGGATAGAACTTGGGTCAGTAGGCATGGCAGTAAGTGCTTTTACCTACTGAACTATTGCTTTGGTCCCCAGAATGTAGGTTTAAAGTATTCAGTAGTACGTAAGCATGACTCAAAACTTGTAACCTTAAATAACAAGATTGATGTTTGTTCACTTAGAAGTTCCAAGCCTGTGCATAACAAAAGGCATATAAAGTCGAAGGAACTAGCTTGGACAACTGCTTGCCGTGTGAACAAAGGTTTAGAATCCTCAGTATATAGATTTTGTGCATAAATCAGAGGAACACAAGACAGAAAGGTGAACGGACAGTTAATGGAAAAATATGAATGGCTATTAAATATTTGAAGAGATAATATGCCTCATTAATAATTTAACTGGATTATTGAATGATGTCCATTTCTGTCTGGACTGTGAAACCACTTGCACAATACACTTGGGATTATAAGCGGCCATTATTTTTCTTATAGGTACACAAGCAATGTGTGTCAAAACTAAAAGTAGCCTTCCCTTTTGATACAGCAAGTCTCCAGGAAATTAAATCTAAGGAAATAGCGGGAAAAATGAGTAAATATACATGTTAAAAGATGTTTATCGTAGTGTTACTTATATAGAAAAGTGTCACATGACCTAAATAGCCATTACTCGTTCTAAGGCATGGTGGAAACATGATATGAAATACACTATAGCCATTTCCAAGGATGAGATAAATATTGTTTATTACACTCAACTTAAAATTACTGTAGTTAAATTAATTATTAGAATTCTAAACTTAATATTACTTATCTATTTGGTACATGTCATTTAGTAAATAATGAATGTAGGTCTGCAGGCCAGACATGACTGTAACATGTTAGAAGAGTATGGGAACCAAAGCCCTGTACAGAACATTCTTAGAACATCTATGACACATTTTCTAAAAGTTACTCACAAATAACATACATGATTCTGGATTGAGATCCTTGGGAAGAAAACAGAGAAGTGGAAATTGCTCTTCAGGACTCTTAAGAGTCAGTGCCTTGGGAGGGAGGAGGGAAATGGAGATAAGAGGAAGAAGCCCAGCTCTAGTGCAGTCTTAATGGACTTCCTGAGCTGGTCTTGTGGGGTTCTGAGGATAAACTGCCCTCACGGGGAGCCAGGTCATCAAGTGGGGAGCCTGAAGGCACCCTGCTGAGGCAGTACCCAGATGGGGTGAAAACATGGCTGGTTTTAGAAGTTGGGGTAACAATTTCTCTTTTAAAATCAATCAACCACATAAGGGGTTTGACTTTGTGCGTGTTTTATATTGAAATGACCTGTGTTTAGAAGGATTTCCTTTTGGCGTATAGAATGTTTATTAAAGAGAAGAACTTTGGGCTGAGCTATAGAACTTCTTAGCTTTGTAATATCTACTGAATGTGCGTCATTCACAGAAGTTCAGCCCCCACGCCAGGGCTTATTCTCCAGTACTTTCAGGCTTTCTATTGTATAGATAGACTTACTTTCAGCTGATATACATTCTTTAAAGTTTTAAGCAGAAAACTTTTTTAAGGTATGATTATCAAGTATTTGGTTAGAGAGAGAGAGAGATTGATTTTTCTGACCTTAGAATTTCAAGAAAGTACATTGAAATAAATGCTGGGCATATTATTAAATCACTCCAGAGTCTCACTATCTTCTCTTGATGTTTCTTCAAATACCCTTTATTACAGGCACAGCTCCAGATGTTCAGAGCTCAGTGGATGTTTGAACTTGCCCCAGGCGTAGGTTCTAGTAATTTAGAAACTCGGCCTTGCAGAGCAGGAAGAGGCTCCATACTGAAAGCAGCTGCAGACACCAAAGGAAGGCAGGAACTGGCAAAGGAAGAAACGGTAAGTGTTAAAATGATCTAATAATTCCTCTTTATCAGTTCTGGTGATAGAGACTTGTGTTTGTAAAGTAAAATGACGTTTTTCTGATGTGGAGACATTTTTACTAATGTTCCCCCTTACCTGTCCTGCACTGCTTCTGTTTGGGGTGGTGTTAATACTGTAATGAGAAACGTCCCCCATAGTTTTGGGTGTTTTGAGTGCCCGGTCCCTGCTGACACTGTTGGAAGAAGTATGTCGCTAGAGCTAGGCTTCGAGAGTTGAAAGACTCAGGCCATTTCAAGTTTGCTCTCTGCTTCATGCTCGCTGTTTAAAGAGCTGAGCGCTCAGTTTCCTGTTCTTGAAGCATGCCTTCACTCCATCCCGCCATGGACTCCATGCCTCTGGAACCGTGAACCCAAATAAACTTTTTCTTTTCTAAGTTGCTTCAGTCGGACATCTTATCACAGTAATTAATACCGGCTTATTTTCCTATCACCTAACATTTTCATGTAAGTTTGTTGTTTATTTATTGCCTCTTAAGATTCACCTAGTGTCTGAAAAAATGGATGTCTGGAATTTACAGCAATAGTCCTAAAGGTGGAGGTGGAAATTTTCAAATGCTCTAGCCTTTTCTAAGGATGTTTGTTTGCTGGCTTTTTTGTTTGTTTTGATTTTGTCTTGAGACAGGTTCTCACCCTGTAGTCCAGGTGGCCTGGAACTCTCTGTGTAGGTCACAGTGGCCTAGAGCTTACCATGCTCTCCCTGCCTGAGCCTCCTGTGTGCCTTGCTGCATCTCACTTGGCACCTGGGCACTTGGTTTTTGGGAGCTCTAGTTGTGTGTTTTGTTACATTTTAAACTGAACATGTTGTCATGTTATATCAATCATTACCTTAATCTGGAGAGTTCGTAGCTGTTCACACTGGAAGTACTGTACGTGCTGGCCGCTCGCCTGACCCCTGTCACTGTCTTCCTCGCCCATGGGGGCTGTCCTCACCCTGCCATCACAATCCCAGCAGGGGTGCCCAGAGCGTGAGTCTTTACCAGGTGGAATGTGTGTTTTCTGTGTCACTCACACAGTAAGAGCCACCTGTGTCCCCAAGATTTTCATTTTCCCTCAAGGGTTTTTTTTTTCTTTACTTTCTTTCTTCTTTTTTTTTTTTTTTTGGTTTTGCTTTTGAGTTGATAATCCATTTTGAGTTATTTTTATGTAAACTGAGAGGCTTAGGTCAAAATCCATTATTTTGCTTTCGAGATGTACAATTCTGTAGCATCATTTGAAAATGTTGTCTTTCTACTATAAATTTACTTCCTATTATTTATTATTTAGTTTTTGTATAGGGTTTCATGAAACCTACACTGTCCCACACGTATGGATGACCCTACTGCCTCTGCCTCTCGAGTGCCGGATTGAGGTCTTGTGCCATCATACCTGGTTCGTCTACCTACCATACAGATTTTCGAAGCTTTTTTTAAAAAACCTTTTTATTTCACAGGCTCGAGAACTCTTCCTGAAAGCAGTAGAAGAAGAACAAAATGGAGCTCTCTATGAAGGTAAAACCCAGCTTCTAAATTGTAGCTCATTAGCGTATTCACTTGTGCTGGAATTTATTTGCTATAGAGCATTGTCCTCCCTACCATGGGAATTACTTCTTTAAGTTAAGAAGACAAAAATTGGGCACAGTAGTGCATGCCTGCAGCTGGAAGATCCTTGCAGGGTTTGAAATGGTCTACAAAAATGAGTTCGAGGCCAGCCAGGGCTACATAGTAAAGACCCCTTCTCACCAAAATAATTAATTAGGTAAAATGAATGAATTGTATATAACTTGTTTCCAAAGTACATTGCAGGATAGTATTATATTTGTAGAATGAGTAAAATAAATTTTCTATATTTAGTTTTGTGTTAGTTTTCATTAGTAAAATAAAAATCACATTGTGTTCTTTCCATGTGTGAAAGTATTTCGGATGCATGAAATACAAAGGGTGAAATCAAAGAACACCAGTTGGTCTTTCTAAGCTTGACTTTACATTTTACCAAGGCAGGTGCTGTAGCTTTTGTCTCTATCAGCCGTATGGAAATGCATTCATGAAATGGAGAGGTGGCTCAGTGGTGGAGTTCTTGCTTGCTGTGTGTAATGCATGACCTGGGCTCTATCTCCAGCAAGGAGTGGGGTAGATAATGTACACATAAACAGAGTACTTGCACTCCTTTCTTTATGAGATTGTTTTTGGTGGTAATGATAGTAATTGGGGCATGAAAAACTGTTTGAGATTAAGGTCTTATTTGGAAAACACATGGAAAATAACATCATTTGAAGTTACTGTATTTTGTTGGAAATTTCTACTGGTCAAGACTATGTAAATCTGCATAAGTTTTGTGAGGCTTCCACCTGTAATCAATGTGTGGTCCTAGATTCATAGTATGGGAACATGGCAGAATAATTAGCAAATGGAATAACCTTCAGCCTGAAGAAAGAGAGCTAGTCAACAGCTGCAGCGCCAGTGGGAGAGATAGAGGAGTGTCCCAGCCATACACCTCTTACCCACAGAGTTACGGAAAGCAGGATTTAAAACTGGAGCCATAGTGGTGCATACCTGTAGTCAATGCTTGGCAGGGGCCGAGGCAGAGGATTGCCACAAGGTTAAGGCCAATATCAGCTATATATTGAGTATACAAGACTAACCAGGGGAAACAAGACCCTGTCTCCAAAAACAAAAACAAAACAAAACAAAAAAAAAACCAAAGCAGCAAAAATAGTTGTTATGGGTCTATAGAGATGGGTCTATACAGTGCTCACACTTCCTGTAACTCTAGTACCAGGGCATCTGACCTTCTTCTGTCCTCCTTGGGCACCTACACATAGACAGAAATAAAAAATAATTGGGGGAAGGGCCAGGGAGGCCTCAACTCTACACACTACACACACACACACACACACACACACACACACACACACACACAAAAACTATAGGAAACTAAGATGTTTCTGAGGAAGGGAAGAAAAAAAATCATCCCCAGGTTGAAGTACACCAACACCAGTAGTCATCCCTGAAAAGATACACACAGGTAACAAACAGACCGAGCAGCTTATATGTAGGATATATTTGTATCTACAGGAATATATATGTATTTACAAATTATTAAAAGAAGAAGCCATGAATTTGAAACAGATAAAGGAGAGGTATATGTGAGGGTGTTGGAGGAAGGGAAAGGGTGGAGGAAATGTAATTATACTTATGATCTCAAAGAGTTATTTAAAAAAGTAGAAATAAAAATGTTACATTAAAATACTAATATTTAAAGTTTATTTAGCTGAATAAGGGCACATTGGGTTGAAGGAAATTGGATTTGAAGGGTGAATTATATCCAGCATTTTATTTTCTTCAACTTTGTGATACAAGAAAAATTTATTCAGAAGTAATTATTTTGACCTATAACAATTGCATTTTTTTTGAACCCCCACAAAAGAAACACCCACATAGAATCAATCTGATGAGTCATAGATGGTGAGAAGAACATGGGAAGGATGACAAGGTAGTTGTAAACACATCTCAAGTTACACAACCCTCTTAGTGCTGGGAAGATAGGAGCCTGAGCAGACAATGGCTTGGAGATGTGTTTGTTCAGTATGCTACTATTGCATGTCTGAAGTGTTCAGCTGTTCATAGAGGAAGTCTGCCAACCACAGTTAAGGGCAGTCAGAGTAACTGACAGAAATGTGTGGCCATAAACTAATTTAGCTTTGTCTCTGCTTTTAGCCATCAAGTTTCTACCGTAGAGCTATGCAACTTGTACTGACTATTGAGTTCAAGATTACTTATACCCGGTCTCCAGATGGTGATGGCGTTGGAAACAGCTAGTGCGTGTATAATTTGACAGACAGTAATGTATAAAGATATAAGCTAAGTGCTTTTTTGCCATTCTGACTCTGAACTTGCTAAGATGGTGATGCTGTTTCTGTTAGTGTCATGTTTACTGTGTCTTCATTTGTAAGTAGACTTATTTAATTAGAGAAATTTTAAGATTTTATATCTTGAGTAGATGTAACAAGCAATAAGGTGATGAAAGTTTTTATTTTATTTTTAAAAGATTTATTTTGTATACAACATTCTGCCTCCATGTATGCCCGCACTCCAGCAGAGGGCGCCAGATCTCATTACAGATGGCTGTGAGCCACCACGTGGTTGCTGGGAATTGAACTCAGGATCTCTGGAAGAGCAATCCAATGCTCTTAACCACTGAGCCATCTCTCCAGCCCCAATGGATGAAAGTTTTTAAAATTAAATTGATGATTATTGAAAAGAATCAATTAAAGAATATTTTTTAACCTTCTGAAAATCTATTTGAAGTAGAAGTACTAAATAAATGTAGTTTAGGCTAGGTGAAAAAATATAGTAAGACTAATGCTTGAGTTGGGTGGTAGGTATATAGACTAGTTTCTGTGTTTGAATCTTTTGACAGTTCAAAAAAAATGTATCTTGTTAGCAAAATGCTAACCTATAGTGATTTCATTCTCTTACTGTATATAGAATGAGTATTATTAAACCTGTCGATAGCATTGCTTAAAAGCATAGGTACAAAGGTATAAGCATTGAGAAGAAGTCCTGTTTCATTGTACCTCTGACAAGCACTCCATCAGTTATGAAGGAGCAATGATGGGTTACAACTGAGGAACGATTAAAGAGTATATCTCAAAGCCAGTGATTTTTATCAATATGGTTATAAAATTGTTTTGGCCTAACTTTTCTCCAAAGCACCAACTTGATGGAATTAACAAGGAAAGATGTTTGTGTCCAGGAGAAAATGTCAGGGCATTCACAAAATGGCATTTACAGGGCTAGGAATATAACTCAGTTAGTAGAGTGCTTGCCCAGCATGCATAAACCCAGGGTTTGATCCCCAGCACCATGTAAAAGTGTGGTGTTGTAGACAGAACATTTCTGTCCTGCCCTGTCTCACAGCCATTGAGTCCCAAAATAAACACACAGAGGCTGATATTAATTATAAATTGTTTGGGCCTGTTAGCTCAGGCTTATTAATGAACTGGCTCTTATAACTTAACCCATAGATTCTTGTCTTATGTTTAGCCACATGGCTTGGTACCTTTTCTCAGGAAGGCCTTCTCATCTTGGTCCTCTTCATCTTGGCTGGTGACTGACTGTCTTTCCCTCTTCTCAGAATTCGCTTAGTCTGGTATCCCCACCTATACTTCCTGCCTGGCTACTGGTCAATCAGCATTTTATTAAGCCAATATGAGTGACAATCTTTATAGTTTGCAAGAGGGATCATCCCACATTTATTTCCCATTTTTTCTTTGCAAAATAAGAACTTGGAATCTAATCTCCTATGTTTAGCTTTTTCCTATTATCCTAACAGTTTGTAATCAACACTCAAAACAAAGACAACATCCATAATTCATTTTTTGGGGGGGGGGGGATGTGGATGAAGTTTTCTATGCTACTTCCTGCATATTTGGTTGTGCTGGTATCTTGTGGGGACCCAAAGAAAATTGAGGATGGATTATGGTCAAGTCCTGACTGGAATATTCTGTGAGGCTTGATCATCTCTGGCAGCAGCCTTGAAACTGGTCTGGATGCAGAAATCAGAAGAAACCCACAACAGAGGTGCTCTGAAATGTTGGGATCAATCTGGGCCATCCATTCCCATTGGAGATTTTAGGGGTTCTTCCTCTGTCAAACCTTATATTCTTAACCAGAATGAATCCACAGCTCTCATTTTCTGTGGAAATAAAAAGCAGAACCTCTTTCCCATAGTAAACATTATCCTTTGACGTAAATTTTGAGAGTCAGGGATATTTTCAAATATATAGGTTGGATTAATCCAGCAGCATTTATAATCAGATGTCTTTAGCAACCGTTACTCCTTCCTCAGCAGTCAAACAATTCAAAGACAACACAATACCATACAGTATCCAGACAGATATCTCTCTGTAATTTCCATCTTCACATGGCTTGTTTTTTGTTTTTTGTTTTTTGTATTTTTTTTGTTTTTTTCTGGAACTCACTCGTAGACCATCTGGCCTCGAGCATTACCAACACAGCAGGGTTTTTGATGCACATACCTTTTGACACAGCACTTGGAAGGGTGAGATGGGAGTCTGTTCAGCATCACCTTTGAATGTGTAGAGAACTGAGGGATAGCCAGAAGCTAATGCAACTCTGTTTCATTAAGGGGTGGGGAACCATTCCCATAGAGGGATGAGGTTTTTTTTGTTGTTATTTGTTTTGTTTTTTTGTTTGTTTGTTTTGGTGACAGGGCTTCACAGTGTGGGCCCCGCTATCTTAGAACTTACTCTGTAGACTAGCTGACCTCAAACTCATAGAGATCCACCTGCCCTCTGCCTCCCCCTGCCCCCAAGTGCTGGGATTAAAATTTGTGTCACCACCACCTTCTTTATTACGAGAGTTTACTAAGGAATTATTTGGTGCTTAATTTGCTCCTGTCATGAAATAATTAACTTACATTTTTCAGTATATATGCTTAAAGTGCAAACAAAATGACGGCCTTCATCTTTGGGTGGGTGCCTGTGGTGGTAATTACATTTGTTCTTTTTCCTTCCGTCTTGCTGGTCCTCTTCTTCCTCCCAGAACCAGTGTTCTTTAACACAGAAAAAATCAGCATTTTGAATTGGATAAGTCCGTATTATAGACATCTGCTGAAGTCGTATTAATTGCCGTTTTAAAACTTCCAGCCCCTGAGGGCTCTGCATGGTATACCCTCAGACAAACTCCCCCACACAAAAAATTCATTAAAGAATTTACACAAAATTTCAAAATCAATGTTTTCCTAACTCATAAAAATATCTACAATTAAACTAATTAAATCTCAATACCTGAGCCTAAAAATCTTAACTTTTTGCATACTTAATGTTTTGTTTGGGCAAGCAGGGTATGGTACTTTGCAGCATGGCAGGACACACATTAGCACATATCTATTTTACCGTAGTAAGAGAGGCATGTTTCTTATATGAGTATTTCTGAAGCCATTTGAAGGTGCTGTAGCAGTTTTAACTGTGTGCTCTTCTGATCTGAGGCACTGAGTTTCCCTCACCCTCTTGTTGCAGCATGGAAGACAGCGACGATGGCAGCAAGATGGCAGATCTCTTGTCGTACTTCCAGCAGCAGCTCACATTCCAGGAGTCTGTGCTCAGACTGTTCAGCCTGAGCTTGGAGACCAGTCAACTCACATATCAGGTGTGGCTGCTTCTTGGGTGTTTTCACTCAGAAACACTCCAGCCTGGTGTAGAGTCCGACGTGATGGGCGATCTAGTTATGATATAAACAGCTAGAGATGTAAATCTGCGCTTCTTAGAATCTGAAACAACAGAGCTGGTGGCGCAGGAGATCGGGCGCCATACTTTTCAGTGAAGCCCTTTGGAAGCTGGAGGAACACTGGTGCTAATAAACATATCAGGCAGAGTGGACAGTAGTCCTCAAATGTTCAGAAGTTATCATTTTCATTTACTAAATACTGCTTATTTATGGGAGGACTTTAAAATTTTCTTAAATAAAAATAACTTTAGTATTAACTGTAGGCCAAGTTTTTTGTGGGGATTGCCTATGATCAGCTCTGTCCTGCCAGCCACCCTCAGATAACCACAGAGACTTAATATTAATTGTAAATGCTTAGCTAATAGCTTAGGCTTGTTTTTAGCTAGCTTTATAACTGGAATCAACCCATTTCTGTTAATCAGTGGGCTGCCCTGAGGCTTGTTTACCTCATCTATGTACTTCTCATCCTGCTTGCTCTGCAGCTCATGGCTCTGCCTTTCTTTTTCCCAGCATCCTCTCTGTCCCCAAAATCCTGCTTAGCTACTGACCATCACAGTGACATATAATCACATTTCCCCCCTTTTGTCTGAATAAAAAAGAAAGGTTTTAATTTAACATAGTAAAACTACATATAACAAAACAGTTATCAAGTGAGAATTACAGTTACAATATCCAGTGATTTATATTTGGCAAAATTTAGAGAAAATATTCTATTATTTATCTTGTCTTTGTGAGTTTTAACATTTTATTCCTAATTGCCTTTTATCATAGCTATGAAAAACTTTTAACTCTAAGTATTTAGTCTTTAAACTTGATCAAAGACCCCAAAGAGGTGTAATGTTACCTAATAACAGGGACATCTGGCTGCCTGAACAGTCAACCAAAGTTCTTTTGTAACATTGGGACATCCGTCTTTGGCTTATAGGTCTAATATTTCTGACAGACTTTTCTGAGAAGCAAGGAATGTCCTTCCTTGTCTTGGCAAAGTTTGGCAGTTGCTTTCTTTTGCATCCTGCTGGTCCAGTTTGGATAACAACTGAGGCAAGGGGAGGGTTTTTTTTTTTTTCTTTTTTTTTTTTGCCCAAATTTTGTCATAAAGACAGCAAACTTTATATGGAGGTTCTTTGGTATTTATCTTCTTTTGAAGTAAATTAGTACTGTCAGGAACAGATACGTCTCACTGTCATGAAAAGCCTTAGGTCATTAAACATATTAAATGCCACATTACATAGGTCTTTGTAGTGTTGAAGACCTTTTATCTATCTAATACATCTGTTTAACCTTAAAAACATAACCTAATGTGACTACAAGTTTGATTATTATAGATGACTACTAATCTGTATTTCCTGATTATACATTACATTTTAAAATAAGCTGCATAAGTACAATACTTCAAATAAGAGTAGAAACACACAAATAGTATAACAAAATTAACTTTAGATTTGTATCACTAAAATTAAAATCCATGCCAATTTAAAAAATATTTTGAGGATCAATAGTTGTTTTGGGTTAAAGTAGATTCAACAATCTACCATTTTATCTCATCATTTCTCTACCATATCCTCCTTTTTTCCATTAGAGATTTTTTAATTTAACTCCTTTGTTTTGTTTTTTTTCCTGACTATGACTAATAACAACGTGTAACCAACCCCCCCAAACAGTGGCAACATCCATAATCCACTTTTTGGGAATGGGTGTTGTTTTTTTTAAGACTACTCCTGCTCTCAGTGGGTGCTGGTATCTTTGGGGGAACCTTAAGAAAATCAGATAATTATTAAGTCTTGACTGGAGTAGTTTGTGAGGCTGGACCATCTCAGCCAGCAGCCTTGAAGCTGTTCTGGATGCAGAATTCTAAGGAGACTGTAGCAGGGGCATTCTGAGATGCTGGATCACCTAGGCCACCCATTTTCATTGGTGTCTGGTCCCCTTGTTTTGAAAATACAAATAAACTTTAAAAGATAACATATATGTCTGTATTAATCCAGGTATAAACTGTGTGTTGTACACAAGCTAACCAAAGATGATTTTTTTGTTTTGTTTTATGGTTGAGCAGGTAAAACAAACATTATGTGTTTTGTAGTTTTTCTAGGTTTATTTCTTTATGTCTGTAGCCAGGATTTTCAGGGGGTCTTCCCTGATCAAACTTGATCCATATCAATGTGGAATTAACTCATAGCCTAAAAGCATAACCTCTCCCCCAAAGTAACACACCTTTTGACTTCCATTTTGAAATTGATAGATTTTTTTAAATATATTGGTGGTTTAATCTAGTGGCTTTAATAATCAAATGTTTCTAAGTGCTAAAGGTCCTTTATCAAGAGTCAAAAAATTCAAAACAACACAACATACAGGATCTAGACCCTGTGTACTTCCCATCTTTACATGACTTAATACACACCACACACACACACACACACACAACACTTCTTTCTTAAGGACTTTATTATTTTTAAACTATTTTTTATTCTATAACTGTATTTATCCTTTTTCCCCCTCTCCTAAGCCTGTGTATATTCTAAATTCACTGTAACCTATCTAGAGGTTTCCTTTGTCTGGATCTGTCCTTAATATGTATCTGTATCTTTTTTTGTCTGCATGAGCAAACTTAAACCACGTGTAACTTAACTCATGGCATGTTGGCGGCTGGCTCCTCCCCTCTTGATTCCCTGAGAGCTTAGCCTCATGCCATAGGTGCCAGGGAGCCACATTTATGCCCCAACTCTGGGAAGTTTTTGGGGTCCATGCTGCCACTGAGAAGTGCAGTGTTCAGTGGCAGGACCTCTTAAAAGGGCCATGGCTGTGTTTGCTGCTAGCACTGAGCCAGGAAGCTGCCTCTTCTAGGAGCCATGCCTCTGTTGCTAGCCCCAAGCCTACCTGAGAGAAGGCAGTTACCAGGAAGCCGACTTTGACTCTGTTTTCATGTGTTTAGAATCTTTTTTAAAGCTTGATCTCAGATTTTATGTGGCTCTGTGTTGTCTGACAGTGGGCGCCATTTGTAGGTGAAGTTTTTCTGAATAACCACAGATCAGCTCTGTCCTGCCAGCCACTCCCAAAAAACCACACAGAGATAGGAAAATGCTTGGATTTAGGATAGTTTTCAGCTAGCCTTTTTTTGTCTTGGTTTGTTTTTTGTTTTTGTTTTTTTGAGGCAGGGTTTCTTTGTGAAACAGTCCTGGATGTTTCTGGAACTCACTCTGTAGACCAAACTAGCCTTGAACTCACAAGAGATCTATCTGCTTCTGGCTCCTAAGTGCTGGGATTAAAGGCATGTACCACCACCACCCTGACTTTAGCTAGCTTAAATTAACCCATTATATTAATCTATGTGCTGCCCCAACACCACATTTACCTCATCTATGTACTTCCCAATCCTGCTCACTCTGCATCTCCTGGTGTCTTCTCAGGACTCTGTCCTTCTTCCCAGCATCTCTCTCTGCCTTGAAAATCTTACTCACTACTGGCCCATTTAGCTTTTTTATTAGACCAATCACAATGGCATATATTCACACAGTGTGAAGAATATCCACAGTTATCTATATGAATCATATGTTTTTAATATATTTTAATAATTTTAATATATAATAATTGTGCAGGGGAAAATGGTACTTTAGGTAGCACCAAATCTTTCCTGAAAAATAAAGATTCCCATGTATCAGTGTATGAGCTATTGTTTCTGCTGGGTAGTTAGGGCTGTTCAGTCTGTGTCTGAGCAGTGTGAGGCTGTGATGTACAGGGTTCTCAGAATGCACAAGTGCACCAAGAGAATGAGGGAGTCACTGAAGGCTGATTTTCTGTTGCAGTCCTGCCTATGGAGGTCCTGATGTACATCTTCCGATGGGTGGTTTCAAGTGACTTGGATCTCAGATCGTTAGAGCAGTTGTCACTGGTGTGCAGAGGATTCTATATCTGTGCCAGGTACTTGTTTTTAGAAATGACTCAGACAGTATGAAAAAGATGATAGCCTTTTGTCAGTTTTGACAAAAAACAAAACAAAAACAAACCATGATGTTCGGAGTAAAAGCTTAAATAGAACCTGTGCAAAACTGTACTTAATGTGATTTTTCTTGAATAACAACATTTAAAAGTTAGAATGTGCTGGGTTTCCAGAGTATAAACACTGAAGCAGATGTGGTCACATTGACTACTTCCACGGCTCCCATGACAGTTCAGCTGATGTGGAAGAAAATATATTCACAGTGTTGGTATAATAACTCTAAACCCATTAGGTGTTAATGACTTAAATTTAGCTCTACTAGACTTTTGTTTTGACTCCTTAAATTAACAAGTGCATACCTTAAAATGTTGTTGTATGAAGAGTATCATAGCACAATATGAAGTCATTTGGATCTGATTCTTCAGAGGTTTCTTACACAAAAATATATACGTAGTCCTTAGCATCTGGAATTTATTTTATAACTTTAGTCCTTAAAATTCAAATGCATTATTTTTAAATAGCCTAATTCCATTTAGAATCTAATATTTTGCACAAACTATTTGAATTAAAGCATGGGTTTGTAATAATTCTGTATTGGTCTGTTGCATAAATATCTACTAAGCAGCATTGGATTGCTGCCTATTCTTTTAAATTGGTCAACCAATCAGTATTACTCCATTAATTATAGGTGAGAAGACATGTCAGTTTGGTAAATAAAGCAAAATTTCTGGAATGAAACTTGATATATCGTCATAAAATGAGAAATTATTAAAGAAGGAAACCTGACGCTGGAGGCCTGGCCAGCGGTTAGGAACATGCGGACTCTCAGAGGTCCCAGACATTTATATTTCTTTTGAGATCTGTTTAGATTCTTGCTCAAATTTTTAATAGTTAGTATTTTCTTGGTGTGTAGTCAAGAAACAATTCTTGATGAATTATTTGTGTATTTTAGATACTAATCCTCTTATCAGATCTGTAGCAGGTAAAGATTTTCCATTCTGTAGGGATCTCTTTACTCACATGATGGTGCCCTTTGTTCTATAGAAGCTTTCCAGTTTTATTAAGTCACATTTATCAATTATTGGTCTTAAAAACATTTTTAAATGTTTATTTTTATTTTATGTTGCATTGATGTTTTGCCTGCATTTATGTCTGTGTAAGGGTATTGGATCCCTGGAACTGGAGTTACTGACAGTTGAGCTGCCTTGTGTATGCTGAGAATTGAGCGTTGGTCATCTGGAGGCGCAGTCAGTGCTCTTGACGACTGAACCATCCCTCCAGACATTAATAATTGTTGCTCTTACTGCCAGTAGTAGGATTGCTAGATCATATGATTATATTTGTAATATTTTACCACCTTCAGGAGTGACTGTACTAGTGTGCATTCATTCCAGTAGGTACAGCCCTTTTCTCCCCATAGCTGGCTAACGTTTGCCATTTTCCCCTGTCAGAATCTAACAAGAGACAAGTGACAGACAGTTCAACATGAGTCTTTAAAACAGTTTTTATCATATTACTTATTTGTGTGTTTGTATGTGTGTGAGTGTCCAAGTACCGCAGCATGAATGGAGGTCAGAGATCAGTTTGCCAGAGTCAGTCCTCTGTCCAGGCGTTCTGTCTTTCAGTTGGAAAGTTCATCTTCTTGTATATAAGGTAATTCCCGATATGAGAGAATTTATTGTTATCATTGTTTTCTAGTTAGCCTGTAGTTCCCTTCCCTCTCCTGTCTGTTTTGGATGAGGTGGTTTTGCCTAGCAGCATGTTTTTATTTCCTGTTTTTTATATTTAGTGTGTCTATTACAGGTTTGTACTTGGATTTACCATGAAAGCTACAAAAGTCATCTTAATAATTATTTGAAGCTGATACCAGTTTGCACACAGACTTTGCCCTCCACACTTTGATTCCACTCTCTGTATATTCAAATTCTTAAAAGAAATTGACTTTATTTCACGTGTGCGAATATTTTTCTACATGCATGTCTGCACCACATATGTGCCTAATGTCTGAAGAGGAAGAGGGTATTGGGTCCACTAGAGCTGGAGTTTACAGATGGTTTGTGAGCTGCTGTGTGTGCTGGGAACTGAGCCAAGATCCTCCGCGAGAGCCGTCAAAGCTCTTAGCCCCTATATTCGAGTTCTTGATGTTGTGGTTTGAACGTGAGGTATTTGTGTTGTTTATCAGCACTCTTTTCTTCCATCTTAGGAAACTCTAATATTCCTGTCACAGGTCTGCTGGGAAAATCTTCTCTCTCTGGGAACAGCTCCATCTCCCTGTGTCTGAAGGGTGGTTCTCATAGGAACAGGACCGGGTGGCATTTTTGCTTGTTTCTAAGAGTTTGTTTGTTGGTTTATTTTGGGTTTTGAAGCAAGGTCTGGCCTGGTACTCACTGTGTAGCCCAGGTTGGCCTCAAGTGCAAAGCAGTCCTCTTGACTCAGCCTCCCAGGTCCTGGTTCTATCAGCATGCACCTAATTTTATTTTAGCTAATGTATGAAAAGATAAAAGTAATTTCTATATTAATAGTTCTATATAATGTATGATATGTGTATGTTGCATACTGTATAATTACATTAACCATATTTACTTCTGTTTTTGTACTAGGCAAGTACATTTTATAAAACTACACCTTAGCATTTGTTATTTTGAGACTAGGTATTGCTATGTAGTCCAGGATGGCCTTGAACTATATATATTTATTTCAGGTTGTCTTCTAATTCCAAATCTCTATGCTTCAGCATTTGAAGTGCTAGGATTACAGGTTAATGCCACTATGCCTGGCTTACTTCTTTCTTCTTGGTGGAACTCAAAATTCTTGTACTGTTTCAAAGTACACAGCATATTGACCTTGATGCCTACTCTACTATGTCTCAGCACTGGCCCTTCTTGTCCTAGTTGTAACTCAGTGCCATTGATCAACCCCTGCCCCCCTCCACCCCTCACCCCCCATAGTGTGGTAACGAGCAGGCCTGCTTTTCATCCCGCCCGGCTTCCGCAAGGCTAGCTTTATACCCAAAATAACAACACACAAATTATATTCTTTTAAACACTGCCTGGCCCATTAGTTTCAGCCTCTTATTAGCTAATTCTCACATATCTTGCTTTAACCCATATTTAGTAATGTGTGTAGCACCACGAGGTGGTGTCTTACTGGGAAAGATTCAGCACGTCTGACCTGGTGGCTGGCTCCATGGCATCTGACCCAGAGAGAAGAGGCATACTAACTTCCCTTCTTCCCAGCATTCTGTTCTGTCTACTCCACCCACCTAAGGGCTGGCCTATCAAATGGGCCAAGGCAGTTTCTTTATTAGCCAATGAGAGTCCTCCATCACCCCCTTCTCTACTCCTCTTCCAGTGACGTAAGCAGAAGGCCACCATTGTACTCTCGTTGTTATAGGATCCGCATAACGAGTGAGATACGTGGCGGTTGTCACTACATCTTACATAACTTAATGACCCGTAGTTCCATCCAAGGTGATACAAATTGCATGATTTTATTCTTTTTATGTCTAAATAGTGTTGCTGTGTATATATGCTATGTTTTTTTATTGATTTTTGAGCTCTACATTTTTCTCTGCTCCCCTCCCTGCCTCTCCCCTTCCCTTCAGACCTCCTCCAAGGTCCCCATGCTCCCAATTTACTCAGGAGATCTTGTCCTTTTCTACTCCCCATGTAGATTAGATCCATGTAAGTCTCTCTTAGTGTCCTCATTGTTGTCTAAGTTCTCTGGGATTGTGGTTTGTAGGCTGGCTTTCTTTGCTGTGCTATGGTTTTTAAAGTCCACTCTCCTGCCGTTTGTTATCTGTGTGAACAGTGCTGCAGTGAGGTGAGGTGCAGATGCCTCTGTACACGGATTCATTTCCTGTGGATGCTCACCCATTACTGGGATTTGCTGCATCATGTGGACAGCCCTATTTGCCTCCCTCAAGGAACCTGCCATGACTGTACTAATTTGTGTTCTTCATAGTGAGTATTCTTCATGAAGTATGTGATATAATGTTTTGGTTGGCCTTCTCCCTGATGATTAGTGGTATGGAACACTTTTTCATGTTCCTGTTTATCATCAGAATATCTGTTTTTTGAGAAATGTCTGTTTAGATTTATTACTCATGTTTTAATTAGGTTATTGGTATTTTTTGCTATTGAGTATTTAGAATTTCTTATAAATGTCACCTTTCTCATGTGCAGATTTGGCCAGTGTGTTTCTCCCATTCTTTAGGCTATCTCTACATGCTATTAGATGTTTTCTTTGCTGTTTTCTTTCTTTTAAAAGAAACCTTTTAAATTATTATATTTGGTTATGTGTTCATTTGTACATGTATGTGGACAGCATTCGCCATGCCTGTGCAGGCCAGAGACAACTCATTGGAGTCAGTGTTCTCCCCCACCATCTGGATCCCAGGGACCAAATTCAGGTCATCAGTTTTAGTAGCAAGTGCCATCTTTTCTGAGCTATCCATTGACCCAGAAAGAAACCTTATTTTGAAGTAGTCTATCTCATCTCCTTTTGTTTTTATTTCCTGTACTTCTTGGAAACATTTTTCCCCCATTTAGTTGGGATATAGAGTCAGCTGGGGCTTTGGCCCTGCTTATTAGAAGGAAGCTTAAATGTATGACATCTTTGTGATTGATTTCTTTGGCTCTGCTTGATGTCAGCGGTGTCTCTGAGCACCTGATCGTCTAGACTGCAGTGAGGTCACCAGGCAAGATACAGCTTCACAGTGGGCGCAGACTCATGTGTCCTCAGGCTCCTCTGCGTCCTGATTGTATGAGATGCCCAGAGGGCTGTCGTTAGGTCCGTCCTGACAAGCACCAGCAATACCAAGGACTGTGATGCCCACAGCTGTGGTTCTTGAACCATAGGATTTGAAAAAGACCTTGTTACAAACTCTTAGGATAGATGTGGGAAATGCCTGGACTTTGGTGCCAATGTCCAGTTTTTGGGAGCCATGAGGTTAGGAGTCACCTTGGCCTAGATTCCATTGTGATAAAAACCAAATTAGTGGTGAGGTCTGTGGCATCAGTAACCCCAGAAATAATTGATGCAAAGGGACAATGTGGGTGGCTCTGGGACTTGGACCTCTGATAGCCGCTTGTGGGAACCAGGTCTCAAGTGACAAATACAAGTTTTCTTTTGGTACCAGCAAGCGTGGTCCCATGTACACAGGCCTTATTGGGCTTATGTGGGTAAGAGTTGGGTTTGTGATTCTGGTGTATCTATACTCGTGGGGATAACCGGATGTGGTGGCTGTACTAGGATCCTATGGGTTTGAGTGTCTATAGTTCTGGGGCTTGTGGTTTTGGTATCTGTTGTCTGCAGGATGTGGATAAAATGTCCCTAGGTTGTGTGGGGGCAAATGTTGGTAGTCAGTCTTGGAAGTGCAGGGCATGAGTAAGGCAGGCTTGGGTCCAGGCACTGCCAGTGCTTTTTCTGGCCCCAGCAGCTGCAGCACTAATTGCTGTGGGCTGGGGAGGAGGTCTTTCATAGTTTCTGTTGGGGAGCCAAGTGCGTATGACAGCTTTTGGGTGTTTCTAGAGCTATGGGCCACAGATGGGACTTGTGGTAGAGTTCTGTCACTGGCAAAAAACAACAAAACGTATTAAGGTTTATTTTGGGTGATGGTGTTCACTTTGGTCCTATTGCCTCGAGGTCTCCAGCAAGGCAGAACATAATGATTTGGAGTATGTGGTGTGGGGCAGCTGTTGACTCTGATGCAGCTGGGAAGAAAGGTAGGAAGAAGCTAGCGTCCTGTCAGTCCTTTCAAGCCTGCCTAACATTCTGTCCCCTCCCAGTAGCCCTTAACTGAGGGTCAAGCTATAACACACAGGACTTTGGGGAACCTGGGTTGAAAGTGTATCAGGTTTTTTCCCCAGGTTCTGAGAGATAGTGGTGGATGGTGCTGGGTTTTGGCACTCACAGCTAGCTAGTCTCAAGGCAACCAGGCTGGAGAAGAACCCTATGGTAGTGGAACTGCCAGGGACTCGTATTCCTGGAGCTGCTGGAAGTGAGCAGACCAGGTAAAGCTGGGACCCTCTCATCAGCTGCAGTGCCAAGAGGACCCCCCAAGTGCCCCAGGAAAAATTGCACATGGGACTCTAGCTTGAGGCAGTGCACCTGATGATCTGAGAATGCTGAGTGGCTGGGAGGGCCCGCATCAGATGTTCCGCTCCGCTCGCCCCTAAGGATGAAGGACACCTAAACAGGCTGTTTGTAGCAGCCTTAGCTTCCGCCTTGTGAAGCACGGCAGCGCCGCTCCACACAGCCGACTCCTAGGACTTACTGTATTAACCCTGTAGCTAGTGCGGGCGGCCTGTGTGCCTGCTTAGCGTGTGCAAGGCCTTGGGCTTCAATTCCCAGCACACAGTCCTCCCCCCCAAAGCCTGTGAGGTCCCACAGTTAGAGCAGCCAGCCTGCTCTTGAACTGCTGTTGCCAACACTGAGCTACTTTCCTTTTCCTGGCAGCACAAAGACAGCCTGTCCCCAGCAGCTGGTACCGAAGCTGCAGTTCTTCCATTCTCTGCATTGCCCTTCCATTTAAGGCTCTTGCCACTTCTTGCTGTTTGCAGAGCTCTCCCTCACCCAGCTGACAGGATGCAGTCTCCCTTTGCTGTTGGATTCTATGGCAGTCCTGGCAAGGACTCTCTCCAGCTCCCTTGGGTCCTTCATCTTTGCTTAGCAGTTTGTTTGTTTCCTTCAGGGTTTAGAATGGGTCGTCCCATGCCCCTGATCTTTAGTAGAAGTTCCTGTTGGAAGTCTGTTGCTAGGCACATTGGAACTTTTTTGTTGTAATTTGGTTGGGATCCTTTGTTCATTCTGATTTCCTGAGTGTTTGTCTGTTTCCAGGTTGGGAAAGTTTTCTGTTGTTATTTCTTTAAATTGGCTTTCTGTCCCTTTTTTATCATTCTCTGTTGTCTGGAAGCACTGACTTTGCTTTGTTGATGCTGTCTCAGATTCTGTCACGTTTCCTTACTCCATTTCTCCCAGAGCTATTCCCGTGACAGCATGGTCATGCTCAGTTTCTAGTGGCGTGCAGCTCTGGTAAGCGGCACTCTCCTGCTTCAGGCATCCTCCTCCATCTCGCTCGCTTGCTCTCCTCTGCAGCCTGTGCTCCTGCTGGCTCTTTGCGGAGCCCATCATTCACACTCCAAACCCAAACCTTGCACTGGCCACACCTGCCAGGATAGTCTTCCCTGTCCCCTGTGGTCACCCTGTCCAAAGGACCAGTTTATTGAACAGTGTCGTTCCTGTCTAACTACTTCTGTGGTTGGATTTTACACTGAGCACTCTAGCTGCATATTCCTCTCACCAGTAAACAAAAGGTGCTCTGCCTGCTGCTTGAGACAGTGTTCTTAAAGGAGCTCAAACAAATAATTGTCCAATTAAAAAGAAATGCATGGTAGTCAAAATATTCATTGCTTCTAAGGATTAGCTTAACACTTATTGGTGATGTGCTTTTTACCTAGAGACCCCTGAAATATGGCGTTCTGGCTTGCTTGCAAGTGTGGGGCAGAGGCTGCATGAACTCGTCCCGTACTCATCCTGGAGAGAGATGTTTTTAGAACGGCCTCGTGTTCGCTTTGATGGTAAGTTCAACTCGGGAGATGTCATGATCTGCAGTGATCATTTTGATAAATGCACTGTTTTAAGTACATTTCTGTAATAGACTAAAGTATGTATGAGCATAATTAAGGGAAACAACACTATGGTATATGATTCTGACTTAAATTGTATTTATGTACTCTTAAGACAACTTTTTTTCTAGGCGTGTACATCAGTAAAACCACATATATCCGCCAGGGAGAGCAGTCTCTGGATGGTTTCTATAGAGCCTGGCACCAAGTGGAATACTACAGGTAAAGCTGTGTACACAGAGTGAGTGAGAGCTCTCGCCAGTATCAGCTCCTTAGTTATTCAGTCTGTTTTCTGTTGCTTATGATTTATCCACAAAATGATCCTCAGTACTTTTATCCAGTATTATGATAGGAACTGCACTTAAAAACCAAAAGATTAATATAAATTTTATAATTCCTTCAGCTCCTAGTTGCTAGTCCAGAGCCCTTTTTCTTTGTTATGATTATAACATACAAGGCTTTGTCCCTCCAGCTAGTGTTACCACGTATGGACTGCTGCTGAGAATAAGTAGATTAGTGCTGGTATATTGATTTATTGGGTTCCCACTTAGTTGGGTGTTCATTAGTGCCTTAGGAAATAGGGAACTTTAAGAAAGAGCCAAGTTGTTTTGTTTTTTTTTTTTTTTTTTTTTTTTGTAATTTGTTTTATTGTCTGAAGCTTGCTGCAAACTCACTACATAGTTAAGGATGACCTTGAACTTCTGATCCTCCAGCTTCCACCTCCTGATTGCCTAAAAATTGCAGAAGTATACCACCACAACCTAGTTTTAGCTGCTGGGGGTCAGCACAGGGCCTTGTCTGTGCTAAGTGACTACTCTGTCAATTAAGCTACATTCTGGCCTGCATCTGTGGCTTTAAAGAATCTGGATCAAAAGATCCAAGTTAATGTTTATGCAGTGAGTAAAATGGAAAGGTCAGCAGATCCCCAAGGGAGTTGATAGAATGCCTTAGATGTCCTTACAGGCTGGACTTTGTCGTGCATGCGCTCCTATCTTAGCGGTGCTTTGCCCGATGGTATTTTCAGGTCCGGGTTTCACAGCTATGACCAAGTGTAGGTACTGCAAACTAATAAGGGCATGTTTATATTGTGTGTAGTGGTGTTGGTGTTTTTCTTTTTATTTAGGTACATAAGATTCTTTCCCGATGGCCATGTGATGATGTTGACAACCCCTGAGGAGCCTCAGTCCATTGTTCCCCGTTTAAGAACTAGGAACACCAGGTAGTGTTTTTATATAGCTTTCTAGCCAGTCCATATTTTCAGATTTAACCTCCTCTAGCTGAATATGTATGACTTAGAAGCAGGCACAGGGCTTGGGGGAAACAGTCTCCAGAAGCCTTTACCTAGGCAGCCTGTGTAATAGGTTTGGGGCTTCAGAGTTAAAGTTCATTCTCATCCTAGTAACCCTTTGCAGGCGAGTTGAGCAGGTGGTGGTGTAGCTCAGTTTCCTAGGTTACCCCAGTAACTGTAACTGGTTAAGATGTGTTTATTATTTCTTAGAACGGATGCAATTTTGCTGGGTCATTATCGCTTGTCACAAGATGCAGACAATCAGACCAAAGTATTTGCTGTACTAACTAAGAAAAAAGAAGAGGTGAGTATGCCCCCATGGAACTGGTGGTGTTCCTGTTCCGTAGCCCATTCATCCATGTGTTCCCAGCTAGGAGCACAGTGGTATTCTGGGGTAAGATGTGTGCTGACCTCCAGCAGGTCCACCAGAACAGCTGGAGTTTTCTGCTCTTTTATCTGGAACAGTGTGTTTGTCTTTCCAGAAAATTATTCTAGGATTCTTACACATAGGAATGTCTCTGTCCACCAGGGGGCCTGCTGCTTCCTGGACCACCTGCACAGATTACTCTTTTGCCAGACTTGCAGGGAGAGCATTTTGTTGAGAAAAAAAGCTACTCACTTCTGTTTTGTGAAGAACTATGCTTACTAATATATGTCACTGTCTGCAGTGCTCCAAATTCTTGGCAGATTAAAGAGCTATTATTTTCACACCTTTCTCTAAGTTCCTTTGTCCAGTCCTGGTGAAAAGTCACAGTGCGTATCTGTCACATCTCTTGTGAGGTAGCTGGAGCAAGTACGTGTCTGTTGCCTATGTAAGTGGTAGTTTTTGTGGGGTCCTTTTCTCTTCCTAGTGTCATACAGTGAGACAGTGCAGGGGCTTATCTGTGAGTCCCGTCATCCTGTGACCACATCCCTGGCTTCCCTGCCTCCTTTGATAGGCTCCTGGAATGTTGTGGTGCAACAGTCTGAAGAACAGAGATAATTACTGTGGCTGTGACTGTGTGTTTCCTGATGGCATCATTAGTTTATTTCTAATAAAAGCATTTAGGAATTCCCATGTAGCATGTTGGTATCCTTTTATAATGAAACCAGTCACAGTGTTCATAATTTGCAAAAGTATTATTAGAATGAAATTCATCACACCCATTTGTCTATGGACTATTTTATTGTTGTTGTAAAAGATGTTTTTCCTAGTAGAAGAAACTATTAGGATTAGGAGATAGAAGTTTTATTTGTGAAACTGCTGGGTTTAACCTCCCTGGTCCTCATTTCTTCAGCCATGTATTTAACATGAAGTTACGGTGATGGTGGGGGCAAACCTGGTATTTTACTTGCTGCTTTTTCAAGTCTGCAATGTGTAACTATTAAGTTACGTGTAGTGTGACTCTGACATCATATGTCCATACACGGTTATCATAGCTCACGAGTCTTTTCTTTTACAGAAACCACTTGACTATAAGTACAGATATTTTCGTCGTGTTCCTGTGCAAGAAGCAGATCACAGTTTTCATGTGGGGCTGCAGCTGTGTTCCAGTGGCCACCAGAGGTTCAACAAACTCATCTGGATCCACCACTCTTGTCACGTTACATACAAGTAGGTGAATGCAGGAAAGACTGCCAAGATTAGGGCCTGGAGAGACAGCTCAGCAGTTAAGGCCGCTTGCTGATTTTTCCAGAGGACCCAGGTTCAATCTGCAGCACCCATTTGGCAGCTCACAGCCATCCGTATCTCCAGTTCCAGGGCATTTGATGCTTTCTTCTGGCCTCCATAGGCACAAGACACACACGTGGTATACAGACATATGCAGGCAAAATAACCATACACATAAGAACAAATTTTAAAATAAAGAAGCCAGGACTAGCATAAAAGTATACTTTATATTCAGCTTGAGAAGCTGGATGTTTGGAATTCTTCAGTATCTTGTTACAAAGTAAAACCACAGTGTAAAATTACAATGAACCTTAAAAAAAGAAAAGAAAAGAAAAAGAAAAGAAAGGCTCAAATGTAAAACAGTTGAGCGTGAGTGAGGAAGTGGAGCCCCGCCGCTCCTGCCCAGTCAGTGCTTCCGCTTCAGTGCCCACAACCCCTCCATAGGAAGGGGACAGTCCTTCCGTAGAGCTGAGGCTCTGAGGCTGTGAGCGCAGTGCTCCTTCATTGGCTGCTGTAGACTCATCTCAAAGGTTGTTTTCCTATAGGTCACGTTAATGCCTTTTACTTCATTTCTGTTGGATTGTTCTTAGAGATTATACAATGATTTTAAAAATTATATTTACATAATTTTAAAAATTATCTGTTTTTAAGATAGTGCTCAGTATAACCCAAAGCCAAATGTTAATATTAAGTAGGTGTTTCCTGTTTAAAACTCTTAATTCTGTGAGATAGGGTTTAGTCTGATTACCTAATTGTTGTAGGGGGCCGCTTGTTGGTTCTCAGCCGCCTGGCTAGCTTAGACCTGAAATAATCACACAGAAACTGTATTAATTAAATCACTAGTTGGCCCATTAGCTCTAGCTTCTTATTGGCTAACTCTTACATATGAATTTAACCCATTTCTATTTATCTGTGTATCACCACAAGCTCGTGGCCTACCAGCAAAGTTTTTAGCACGTCTGTCTCTGGCTGCGGCTCCATGGTGTCTCCCTGACTCCGCCTTCCTCCTCCCATACTATAAGTCTAGTCAGTTTCTTTATTCATTAACCAATAAAAGCAACACATAGACAAAAGAACCTCCCACACCACCTAATTAATTAAGAATATCAAAATGAGCAGTACAGAAATAAAAAATTCAGAAATGCTAGGTCATGTGACTGCCAGTGTTATTGGTTGCTGACTTGAGAGAAGATTAGTGTTCTGGGGCTCTTGATGCAGGTTGAATCCAGAATTCTGGGAGAGAAGTTTTGAGGCAGGCTCCCATGGATGTGCTCTACAGACTTGACCAGCAGGGTCAACCTTCCTCAGTGCTCATTTGGAGGCTCTGCCTACCGAGAACGGCAGTGGGTCCCTCACATGCCAGCCTTTCCCCTCTTGATTCTATCTGTGATCTAAAGGCGATGGTTCCTGCTTTTCACAGTAAAACCCTTAAGTGGAAGGCAGCCAGTGAGTGTTGCCACCGTTTCTGCTTGCCCCTGTAGGAAGTAAGAATCACTCTCCAGGAGGAAACTGCTTTTAACTGCTGTGACCACAGTCTTGTACTCGTCAGAGTCACTTGATTTTCTACCCTGGCTGCTTTCTCTTCAGGAGTGCACTCTTTGGCTGCAGTGGCATGATTAGTGCCCCCTCAGCACCACACGCTTAGGACTTTGCCATTAATCAAATACTAAATCATTAGTTCTGTTGTATTTAACACTGGCTGCAGATTTGTCGATAGCCTTTGATTTGGAAATTCTTTTACGTATATGTAGAGGGTCATGATGAAGAATAACACATTACTTTAATTGCCAAATAGTAGAAACAACTTAACTTTCTAAAAAATTATTTAATAAGTTATGATACAAGCAGGGGTTATATGTTATGCAGCTAATACAAATGGTTTCTGAAGGAAGTTTTAAAGGTTTTACAGTGTGCCTTCATGGTTTAGACTTTAAACCCATCCTGTATGAGCATGCAGGGATTGCACGTAAACTGGAATTGCCTCATTCCAGTGGTTTTGTACTTTGTTTCTAGATCAACTGGTGAGACTGCAGTCAGTGCTTTTGAGATTGACAAGATGTACACCCCCTTGTTCTTCGCCAGAGTGAGGAGCTACACCGCGTTCTCTGAAAGGCCCCTGTAGAGCCTCGCCAGCATGCCGCTGCTGCATGAGCAGAGCCAAGCGCCAGAATCCCTAAGTTATATGTACATACATGGAGTTGGAACTATTTTAAGTTGTTGGAATTCCTTTAAGAAGAGCATAAATTATTTTTTTTATTTAAAGGGTAGTTGATTCCTGGGGTAATTTGTTTTGAAATTAGAAGTTGTTAAGTCCATTTATGTTGTAGTAAACTGTAATGTGGGGTTTTAAATCATGTTTTCAAGCAGGTTTCTGAGCAGATCTGCCATGTACACCCACACCCTCGCATACGTCAGGGAGCACACTGGATAGTACCTATTCCCGCATGACCTGTGTCCTTGAATCAGACTCGGAATGCGAAACCTGGTCTGGATTTGTTTGAAGCTGTTCAATAAAGATCGCAAATGTTTCTTTCAAGATGTGATGGCCTTTAAAAATGGGAGAGTGTTTAATAAATAGTCCTGGATAGCCAGCAAGGGCTTAGGAGCTCAGTCATCTTCGTCTTCACAGTTAACCCCAAACCCTGGGGACTCGAATCTCATCTGCAAGACTTAGATACGTAAGTGGGGGACAGTTGAGTTCGCTCAGGCAGAACTAACAAGCTCAGCCAACTGACTCGGGTCTTTCTTCAGAAGTGAACACTGGAGCATCCCGTAAGTGCTGTGAAAATAAAGGGCAGTGTGGACCAAGAGGAGAGGTAAGATGCATGAATCAAACAGTAGAGCAGATTATAAAAAAGGAAGAAAACATTGGAAAAAAGGTGCTTTTTTAAAAAAATTACTGGTTCTATGGGAATTTCACATCATACACCTCAATTCCACTTACCTCCCAGTCCCCCCATAGCCTCCCCCTCCCTTCCAATGGTCCCCCAAAAGAAAATTTAAAAAAAGCAAATAAAAGCAAGAACAAAACAAACCAACCAGCAAACAAAAAAACTTCTTTGCTTCTTCTTGCCTGCCTCTCCAACACCTCTTCATTGTTCTGGGGCAGTGTGCCACACAGTAGACCTCTTTGTTGCTCGGGGCAGTGTGCCACACAGACCTATTGCTACTGTTCCACAGCACCAGTTCCTTCGCCAGCTTCAGCAGGTCTAGATGGGGTAGATGTTAGTGTGGGCCAATTCTAGGCCCAGCTGTAGGTCTGGGTGGTAGCTGAGTTGGTCATTCCAGGCCACTGAGGCCACCCTCCTCAGATGACGGGGGTGGAGCCAGCTCCCCTACATACCATCAGGGTCAATTCTCTCACCTGTGGTGAGGGGTGGGGCCATCTCTCTGAGAGTTCAGCAAGAGGCTGAGCCAGCTTTCCCTGGGTTAGTGAAGGGCGGGGCCAGCTCACCATGGCCCTCTGGTTTCATCACCCATGGTTCCCATGGCCTCCAGACACAGGCCATAGACATCAACAGATCCCAGCTGCAGCTGGACTATAGACCCAGACCTGGTCCTCAGCAGCGACTTGGGCCTGGACTCTGGGGAGAAGCACTGAACACTCAGATTGGACTGTTCTGGTAGTGGCCTGGCCCCTGGACACCACAAAGGCCTCAGGTTGCAGCCCCAACCCCATGTTCTGTGCTACCTTTGGTGGCAATATGGGACTTGGACTTTAGCAGAGACGCCAGCTGCAATAGGACCACGGACCCAGACATGGTCCTTGGCAGCAGCTGGATCTGGATGTCACCATTGCCCCTGGTGGCAGTGCAGGCCAGTCAGGTCTACAAGGCCTCAGCAGCAGTGTGGCCCTCAGTCACCAACATGGCCTGCAACCTTGGCGTCTGCATGGCCTTCTATGGTAACACAGAGCTTGGCTGCAGTAAGGCCACAGATGCAGACACGACCCTCAGCTGCAGCTCTGGCTCAGATGTTACCACGCCATTGGGTAGCAGCAAAGGCCATTCAGATCTGCATGGCCCTGGCTGCATCATGGCCCTCGGACACTAACATGAACTCAGGTGGCTGGCCTGACCCTGGACATCCACGTGGTCCTCGGTGGCAGCAGGAGCCACATATGGGAAGACAGGTTTATTAAACATGACAAATATGACTGATTTTTGAATTTCAGATGAAATGTGAAATGCCAAAGTTAAAAGTTACCTTAGATATTGTTAATTGGCTAACTATCTGTTGCAGGAGGGGGGCTGCTTATTCTTCCTGGCCACCCAGCTAGCTTACACCTGAAATAATTACACAGAAACGGTATTAATTACATCACTGCTTGGTCTATTAGCTCTAACTTACTGGCTAACTCTTACAATCTTAGTTTAACCCATTTCTATTCATCTGTATGTCGCCATGTGGCAGTGACTTACCGGCAAAGGTTCAGCGTAGATGACTCTGGCAGCTCCATGGTGTCTCCCTGGCTCTGCCTTTCTTCCTCCCAGCATTCAGTTCTGCCTTCCCTGCCTACCTAAGTTCTGCCCTATTAACAGGCCAAGGCAGTTTCTTTATTAACCAATGAAAGCAACACATAGACAGAAAGACCTCCTACACCAACTATCCTCATGAAGGTGATGAAGAAAAATTTAAATTAATTTTTTTTGAGATAGTGTCTCACCATGTAGTTCTGGCTGTCTTGGAACTCAGTATGTAGACCAGGCTGGCCTTGAACTCAGAGATCCACCTGTCTCTGCCTCCCAAATGCTGAGATTAAAGGCATGTACCATCAGGCCTGGCCATATTTCTTTGATTTTTTTGAGATTATAATATAATTTATTAATTTTTCCTTTCCCTTTTCCCCATTCAAAATCTCTCATAGACTCGTCCTTGCTCTCTTTCAAATTCTTGCTCTCTCTCTCTCTCTCTCTGTCTGTCTCTCTCTGTCTCTCTGTCTCTCTCTCTCTCCCTCCTTCTTCCCCTCTCCCTCTCCCTCCCCACTTTCTTTTATTAATTGTTGTTATATACATTTATGTTCTCCCCCCTTTCTCCCTTTCCCTCTCACCCATTAGCATAACCTGTTCTGTCTGTATAATGTTACTCCTGCGTGTGTTTTGTGGGTTGACTGCTTAGTATTGAATAGCCAACTGGAGTGCTCTTCCTGGGAAGACGTTTGTCCTGGTCTCAGCATTTCTCAGCTGCCTGTCGTTCTTCCTGTGGGTTTGACATCTCCTGGGCTTTCTGTCATTCGTGTGAGCATGCCTATTCTCTGACCCTTACAATCTTCTGCAATGTTCCCTGAGCCTTGGGTGTGGAAGTGCCTTGTGGTTGTATCCATTGGGACTGGGGCTCACATAATGCATTTTGATGGTTGTGATTTTCTGTAATGGTCTCTGTTAGAGAAAAATTTCCTTGGCGACAGTGGCGGACTACTCTTATCTGTGGGAATAAGGATAAATATTTTACAGTGTAGTTAGGGATTATGCTGGTTTGGTAGATTAGCCTCCCCTTCCACAATGTTCTCTGAGCCTTGAGAGTGGGGAAGGAGTTGAAAGAGCCCCCCCCCCTCTTTTTTGAAACAGGGTCTCACTGTGTAGTCTGGCTGGCCTGGAGCTCATAGAGACCTGCCTGCCTATGCTGGGATTAAAGGCATGTACACCTGAGCGATTCTTTCAAAACCTTAACTTCAGTGTCATGTGAAAATAACCACTAAGTTGCCTAAGTCTTCTGGTCATTTTACTAAGAACTACAGTAAAATGTGTTCTTGCCACTAGGTGTCACTCTTGTCCCTGGTTTTTGATCTTCACAGTGTTGACCAGAGTGTGTGTCAGACTGAGGAAATTTTATCAACATCCCAGCTTGACTTAGTTCGAATCTCTGTGGCTGTGTTAAGACACCACTACTAGGGCTGGAGAGATGGCTCAGAGGTTAAGAACACTGGCTGCTCTTCCAAAGGTCCTGAGTTCAATTCCCAGCAACCACATAGTGGCTCACAACCATCTGTCATGGGGTCTGGTGCCCTCTTCTGGCCAGCAAGCATACATACAGACATTGTATACATAATAAATAAATAAATGTTTTAAAAAAATTCATGCCATGTCTATTAAAAAAAGAAAGAAAGAAAAGACACCACGACAAAGCTACTTGGGGCAGAAAGGGTTAGTTCACCCTCCAACTCTCAGGTCAGGCTTATCACTGGGGGAAGGAAAATCAGGGTAGGAACCTGGAGGCAGGAACTGAGGCAGAGGCTATGGAGGGGAGCTGCTTACTGGCTTGCTCCTAACAGTGTTCAACCTGCTTACTTATAGCACCCAGGACCACCTGTCCACATCAATCACTAAGTAAGAAGATGCACCACATAAGCCTTTCATCAGCTATGGCCTTGGAATGGAGGCTTCTTTGTCCTTGTTCCTACTATTATTCTTATCCCAGCGTAGGAGAGTACAGTAAGTGCCACAGTGCTCTGCTCACTTCCGGCATTCCCGTGGAACTACTTTGTAGGAAGTCAAGGCATCCCTCCCACTGCTGTGACTCCGAGGCCTTGGGAACACGCATGACTGAGGTGTTAGGATCGGTAGCGGCCATTTCCATCCAAGATCCCATGCCGATTTCTTCTTTTCTCATACAGTTTCTGAAATTCAGCCTGATTTCCTTGATGACTGACTCGGACCAATCCAGGCTTCAGACACAGGAAGGCAAGTCTTTGGACAGATTCTTCGGTGTGCCATCTCTGAGAACCTCCCAGGCTTGGGCCAAATCCCATCATTGTGGATATTGCCAAGAAAGGTCTTCCCCTTGTCTTATGATTTGTATTTTCTTTCTTTTATTTATTTTTCTGAGGCAGAGTCTGCTCAGGCAAGCCTCAAGCTCACTATGTGGCTGAGGGTGAGTTTGAACTCTTGATCCTTCTACCTCTACCTCCACATTGCAGGCAAGCATCACTGTGCTCACTCGGTGCAGTGCTGGGGATGGAAATAAGGTCCTCGCGCACGCTAAGCAAGCACTCTACCAACTGAGCTAGGTCTCCGCCCCGATTTGTATTACAGTATAAGGCTAAAGGCAAAGTTTCTCTTGCCTTATCCAGCTTCATCCGATGTAGAACAACCCATGGCTTCAGAGAAAAGGAATCTCTGTGGAGTGCACAGTGTGAAAAGCTGGGTGGGTGGTGCAGGGCGAGGACCATAAACCACATCAGAGTGCATTTGCACCTAGCACAAAATGCCATGCAGGTAGATGCTCGATAATGTGAGCTGACTCCAATAGACCCCCAGAGTATGCCTCTGAAGTCAAGGAGACTCTGGCCTTCTCTACCAACAGTGTGTCAGAGGAGGGGGCCCCAATCTCGAGCTCCCAGGACTCTTTGCCATTGCTAGTACCACTGAGGGCAAGAGATGCCCACAAACACGGCCTTCTTTAGACTGAAGACGTTTCGTCTATGGATCCTTTGATGTTTAAAGTGTTTCTTTTGAGTAATTGGGACTCTGACTAGGAAACATGGGGCCGTGTTCCTTCCACCAGGATGTGAATAATTAGGGCTCTGATTAGGAAACATGGAGCATGTTCCTTCCACCTGGAGGTGAGGCCTTTTGTTAACTTGGCCTTGACAGAAGGAAGAAAGCAGAAAGCCTGTGAGCTTGCTTAGACTGCTCTGGGTAGGACTCCCACTTTTACTAGAATTCACTGTCTTATCAAGGCCAGCCTCAAAAAGCAGAAAGAACAACAAACAATAAAAGAAACAAAACCCAACTGGAAGAGAAACAAAACCCAACAGGCAAAGAAATACAAGAGACACCAAAAGCCAGCGAAGAGACACCTTCAATAGAACAGAGCCTTAAACTCCTCAGAATGCTGAAATAGGTAAACCACAGGAAGACTTCCAAAGTTTTCTAGTAGAAATTGATCATTTACCTGAAAGAGTTTCACATTTAGGACCCAGGAACAGGCGGCAATGCTGAGGGAAAAGTCAGGAAAACAGATAAACAAGGAAGCTCGTGAGGCAGATGAAAACATCAGGCATGTGGGGGAATTTTCAGATAGGAAGTACAGACTTAAAAATGATGCAAGTGATTGAGAATCTTGATGAGTCAGAGGTGAACACCGGCAACAGACTCAGCTGAGCTTTTGGTTAGTTTGGATGAAGGTTTGTCTATTTTGTTGATTTTCTCGAAGAACCAATTCTTTGTCTCATTGATTCTTTATATTGTTTTCTTTGTTTCTATTTTGTTGATTTCAGCTCTCAATTTGATTATTCCCTGTCATATAGTTCTCTTGAGTGTTTACTTCTTGTTGTTCTAAAGTTTTCAAATGTTCTGTTAATTAACTAGTGTGGGATTTTTTCAGCTTTTTTATGTAGGCATTTAGTGCTCTTAACACTGCTTTCATTGTGTTCCATAAATTTGGGTATGCTGTGTGGTCATTTTCATTGAATTTTAGGAAGTCTTCAGTTTCTCTATTTCTTCCTTGAACACTTGATGATTCAGGTGAGCATTGTTTAATATCCAGGTGTTTGCAGGCTTTATGGAATTAGTATTGCTATTGAATTCTAGTTTTAAGCCATGGTGGTCTGATAAAATACATGGGGGTTATTCCATTTTTTTTTTTTTTTGGTATTTGTTGAGATTTGTTTTGTTACCACGTATGTGGTAAATTTTTGAGAGGGTTTCATGAGGTGCTGAGAAGAAAGAATATTCTTTTCTCTTTGGATGGACTATCCTATAGATGTCTTTTAAGTTCATTTGAGTTATTCTGTTAGTTCTCTTATTTTTCTGTTCATTTTTTGTCTGACTGACCTGTCCAGTGGTGAGAGTGGAGTGTTGAAGTCTCCCACTATTAGTGTGTGGGGTTTAATGTATGATTTAAGCTTTAGAAGTGTTTCTTTTATATATGAGTGTGCCCTTGTATTTGGGGCATTGATGTTTAGTATTGAGATTTCCTCTTGATAGATTTTTCCTGCGACTAATATTAAATGTCCTTCTTTGTCTTTTTTGATTGATTTTAGTTTGAAGTCTATTTTATTAGATATTAGGATAGCTACACCCACTTGTTTTTTAGGTCCATTTGATTGGAAAATCTTTTCCCAACCCTTTACTCTGAGGCAATGTCTGTCTTTGAGGTTGAGGTGTGTTTTTTGTATGCAGCAGAAGGATGGATTCTGTTTTTGTATCCAATCTGTTAGACTGTGCCTTTTTATAGGTGAGTTGAGTCCATTTATATTAAGGGATATTAATGACCAGTGATTGCTATCTCCTGTTAATTTAGTTTTCATTGTTGGTGATGTTAATTTGTGTGTTTTTCTTCTTCTTTGGGATTTGCTGCTATGAGATCATCAATTGTTTGTGTTTTTGTTGGTGTAGCCAACTTCCTTGGGTTGGCGTTTTCCTTCTAGTATTTTGTGTAGGGATGGGTTTGTGGCTAGGTATTGGTTAAATCTGGTTTTCTCATGGAAAATCTTGTTTTGTCCTTCCATGGTGATTGAAAGTTTTGCTGGGTATAATAGTCTGGGTTGGCATCCATGGTCTATAAATGTCTGCATAATACTTGACTATGACCTTCTGGCTTTCATTGTCTCCAATGAAAAGTCAAGTGTAATTCTGATATATCTGCCTTTATATGTTACTTGGCTTTTTTCCTTTTCAGCTCTTAATATTCTTTCTTTATTCTGTATCGTTAGTGTTTTGATTATTATGTGGCAAGGGGAGGTTTCTTTTTTTGATCCAGTATGTTTGGTATCCTGTATGCTTCTTGTATCTTCATAGGCATATCTTTTTTTAGGTTGGGAAGGTTTTCCTGTATGATTTTGTTAAATATATTTTCTGTGCGTTTGAGTTGAGTTTCTTCTCCTTCTATACCTATCATTCTTTGGTTTGGCCTTTTCATGGTGTCCCATATTTCCTGGATATTTTGGGTTAACCTTTTGTTAGATTTAATGTTTTCTTTGACTGATGAGTCTATTTCCTCTATTGTATCTTCAGCACTTGAGATTTTCTCCTTCATCTCTTGTATTCTGCTGTTTATGTTTGTGTTTGTGGTTTCTGATTGTTTTATCATGATTTCTATTTCTATAATTCCCTCGGCTTGTGTTTCTTTATTGTTTCTATTTCAGTCTTGAATAGTTTCTTTCATATGTTTGATTGCTTTTTCTTGGTTTTCTTTAAGGGATTTGCTGCTGCCTTCCAATTTTTTGTTTGTCTTTTCCTCCATTTCTTAGAGGGAATTTCTCATTTCCTCTTTAAGAGGTTCAAACATTCTCCTGCAGTTATTTTTTTTTAGGTAATTTTCTTCTGCTTCATCTATATTTGGTTGTTCAAGTTTTGCTGTTGAAGGGTCTCTAGATTTTACTGGTGTTGTGCTGCTCTTTGTGGAGGTGCATGTGTCTTACCTTGTCTACTCATCTTTTCCTCTAATTGGTGTGGTTGGGGCTGTCTGTGATTCTGGTGATTAATCTTCTAGGTGCCAGTGAATCCAAGGCTCAGATTGCTGTTCCTCATGGTACAGTCAGTGCCACGGTTCTAGTTACCTCATTGGTCACTCTGTGTTCCTGGAGGTCACTCAGTGCCCCTGGACTTTGCTCTGTTCCCATGGAATTTGCTCTCTCAGTCCTGCTCTGGCCTAGGTTGTCAGCTAAGACCTATTTCCTGAAATGTCCCTGGTCTGGATCCCCTCCTGCAGGGGTTCCTGGCTTGGGGTTGGTCCTGCAAAAGTCTCTGGCTCTGATCTACTCCCTCAGAGCTCCCAGACTCATGCCCAGACCTGCAGAGGTTTCTGGTTCCTGCCTACTCCCTTTGATGTCCCAGACTGATGCTCAGACCCACAGAGGTCCTGGCTTAGGCCACTTCCTCAGAGGTCCCAGACTCATAGGGGTTCTGGCTCAGGTCTACTCCCTTGAAGGTCCCAGATTCATGCTTCTACCCACATAGGTCTCTAACTCTGGCCCACTAGGTCAGTGGTTGCTCCCCTGTACCTGCTCCTGTGGAGTTCACTGTCTCAGGTCTGCTCTGGCCCAGATTGCTGGCTCAGTCCTGACTCCACAAATGTCCCTGGTCTTGATCCACTCCTGCTCCCATGGAACTTGCCATCTCAGGCCCTCTCTGGCCTAGGTAGTTGGCTTAGTCTTGCTTCCGTGGAGCTTGCTGCCTCAGGCCTTCTCTGGCCTAAATCTCTAGCCCAGTCCTGCTTCTACAAATAACCCTGGTCTGGATCTGCTCCTGCTCCCATGGAGTTCACTGTCCCAGGCCTGCTCTGGCCCAGGTTGCTGGCTCAGTCCTACTCCTGTGGAATTTGTTGCCTCAGGCCTGCTCTAGCACAAGGTCACTGGCTCAGACTGCTTCTGTAGAGTTTGCTGCCTCAGGCCTACTCTGGCCTAGGTTGTAGGTTCAGACCTGTTTCTGTAAACCTTGGTCTGGATCCACTCCTGCAGAGGTTCCTGGCTTGGGGTTGGTCCTGCAAAGGTCTCTGGCTCTGATCTACTTACTCAGAGTTCCCAGACATGGGTGCGCCCAGACCCACAGAGGACCTGGCTCGGGCTTACTCCCTTAGAGATCCCAGACTCACACAAGGACCCACAGAAGTTTTGGTTCCTGCCTACTGTCTTTGACATCCCTTACCAATGCCCAGACTCACAGAGGTCCTGGTTCAGGCCATAGACTTTTTTTTTAACTGATAGATGTAGGAGGGTTCATTCCATCCACTGTGGGCCGCACCATCCCTAACAGTTAGCAGCTTTCTTCCATTATTCCTGCTTCAAGCTCCTGCCTTGTGTTCTTACCTTGGCTTAAAAAACAAACAAAAAAACCACATTTTTTCTCCTCAAGTTGCTTTTGTTCATGATGTTTATCACATCAAAAAGAAAAGTTAACTAGAATAAAAGAAGATATGAAAAGGGCAGCTAAAACTCATATTTTGTGTTTTCTGCCAAGTAATATGTAAGAATTGTTGGGGACCAGTCTTCAAGGCGGGGGTTATCTGCAGGGAATTCCCATTCTTCCTGGTGATGTTGACTACCTGCCACTTCTCAACAAGACTAATCTTAAAATGAAGATTTCACTGGTAACAGCAGCTGCTTCCTTCTCCCTACCCCCAAACAAAACAAAACTGCCTGATTGGGAGTGACAAGAAATAATATTGCCTGACTTCCTTTGGCAGTTAAACAGTGATTTTTTTTCCTTTGAAACCTGATTCCCAGGAATTAGATGTAAAATGTTTCAAAAATTGAATATCTTGACCTGGGGAGATGACTCAGCAGATAAAAAGCTTGCCCCAAATGCATGAGGGCCAGAATTCATATCTCAACCTAGTCTGCCTGCAATCTGAGTACTCAGGAGACAGAGGGCGTCTAGAGCAAGCTGGATAGCTAGATGAACTGAATTAGGGACCTCCAGGGTCAGTGAGAAACTCTGCCTCAACATATAAGGAGGTCAACTGACCTGTGTCAACTTCTGGCTTCTGCGTGTATCATCACACACATGCGTGCTTACTTGTTCTCTCTCTCTCTCTCTCTCTCTCTCTCTCTCTCTCTCTCTCTCTCTCTCTTTCTCTCTCTCTCTCTCATACACACACACACACAAATACACACACAATCATACACACACACACACACTTGTATCCACACAAACATGCACACACTTGTACTCACACGTAGGCAGAAAAAATTAATAATCTAAGGATGAGGTGGTGGTGAGAAGCTGAAGAGAATATAAACCACTATTCTGGCTATGATTCTGAGGGGGTGGGGTTTTTATTTGCGCAGCAATCATCATATCAGCAAGGTGAATAAAACCTGAGCTCGTTCAAGTAGGATAAAACAAACAAACAAACAAAAAAAGATTGAGGGTCTACAGAGATAGTTCAGCAGTTAAGAACATCTATTATTGTTCCTGCAAAGCACCCAAGGTCAGCTCCCAGCACATAATCAGCTAGCTGACAGCTGCATGTAGCTCCACCTCCAGGGACTCAGAAGCCCCTGACCTCTATGGATGTCCATACTCGCAGACACATGCGTACATATAGTTCAAAACAAACAATTCCTTAAATATAAGATGAAAGACACAAAAAGATAGAAAGACCTTCCATGCTTATGGAAGATTTAATGTTGTTAAAATGCCCACACTTCCCAAAGCACTCTATTGATTCTGTGTAATCTCCATGAGAATCCCAATGGCATTCTTAGCAGAGCTATAGAAAACAATATTAAGGTTATATGGAAGCCCCATCTTCACTCCCAAAACCCAAACAGTCAAAGCCATCTGGGCAAACAGAGAAAAAAGGGAGGCTTCACAGCCCTTGACTTTGAAACACACTGCAGATCCAGAGTAAACAAAACCAGCATTCTATTGGAATAAAGACAGACACACAGACAGTCCAAACAGTACAGGGGTCCCAGAAATAAATCTCCACACCTACAGCTGGCTGAGTCTCAACAAAGATGTCAAACACTTGCACTAGAGAAGCCTCTTCAGCCAACCGGCCTGGGGAAACTGGACACGCACCTGCAGAAGATCTGAACCTCTCCCCCCGCCTCTTACCCTTACAAAATTCAGTCCAAAAGCAAGAGTTCAAACTCTGAAACTACTAGAAAGAAGAGCTGCGGAGACACTTCAAGACATTGCTACAGGCAGTGGTATCCTGGATGGAACTCACAAAATCCCAGGAAACAGAAGCATAAAAATGACAATATTAGATGAAACCGGAAAGTTCTACAAAGCACAGAACACAGCAGTGAGGAGATAACCTACACACTGGAAGAAAATAGTCTCAGACTATTCATTTGACAGACAGTTAGTAGACAAAAAGTGTGCAGTACTCAAAAAACTCAACAAAAAAGCAAGTGTCTACAACTTCTTTTAAAAAATCAAAATGGTGTATAAAATATAGGAAATTTTCTCACTATGAATAGGCGTTAGGGAAACATAGGTCAAAACTGCATTGCAATCCCATCTCACTTCATTTGAAAGGGCAGGGCTTCTTGCTATTCCAGCTTTCTTTTAACATTGGTCTGTTTATCTACGTGTGTCCTGTCTGTGTGTCTAACTGTGTTTCTCTCTGTGTGTATGCCCCTGTATGTTGCTGCATGTGTCTCTGCATGAGATGTCACATCTGTTATGATTTTAGCCCTACTAATAAGTGTAAGGTAGAATCTCAAAGTAGTTTTGATTTGTATTTCCTGGATGGTTAAAGCTATTGAACATTTCTTTAAGGGTTTCTTAGCCATTTAAGAATTCTCTATTTAGATCTGTATCTCTTTTTTTTTTTTTTTGGTTTTTCGAGACAGGGTTTCCCTGTAGTTTCTAGAGCCTGTCCTGGAACTAGCTCTTGTAGACCAGGCTGGCCTCGAACTCACAGAGATCCGCCTGCCTCTGCCTCCCGAGTGCTGGGATTAAAGGCGTGCGCCACCACCGCCCGGCTTGTATCTCATTTTTAAATGGAATCATTTGTGGTTTTTTTATATCCAGTTTCTTGAGTTCTTTATATATTCTGGATATCAATCCTTCTATTGGATATGTAGTTAGTAAAGATCTTTCCCCATTCTGTAGCTGCTGCTTTGTTCTATTGAGTGTCTTTTGCCTTACATCATTTGCCATGATCAAGTAGGCTTTATCCTAGAGATGCAGGGATGGTTCATTATACAAAAATCAATAAATATAGCTCACCATACAAACAAATTGAAAGAAAAATAGAAAACACATCGTCATCTCATTAGATGCAGAAAAGGTCTTTGACAAAATTCAACACCTTTTCTTGATAAAAGTCCTGAAGCGATTAGGAATACAAGGGACATGCCTCAGCATAATAAAGGCAGTTTGTAGCAAACCTATAGCCAACATCAAATTAAATAGAGAGAAACTCAAAGCATTTCCACTAAAATCAGGAACAAGACAAGGTTGTCTGCTCTCTCTGTAACAATTGAAGTCTTAGCTAGAGCAATAATTTTGTTCTTAAAAAGATAGTAGCTGGGCAGCTGCGCGAAGCTGCGCGGAGACTTGCAGAACACATGTGACTAAGCGGCGGGTGAGCACATGTGAACAGGCAGCGGGTTAATGGCAGTGGCAGCTTAACGGCACAGACACAAAAATAGGCATAAAGCTTTATTAAAGGAGAGAGGGAGAGGAAGGGGGAGAGGTAGAGGGAGGGGAGGGGGAGAGAGAAACAGAGAAGGGGGGGGAGAGACAGAGGCGCGTGTGCACACCCAAAAGGGGACAGTGAGAAGAGAGAGGGAAGAGAAAAGATTGAGGATGACTCCAAGAGACCAGAGGTCGCTGGGAGTGGGCATGGAAAGGGGCGGGGACCAAAAGAATAACAAATAAGACAATTGAAAGAGATCAAGGGGATGCAAATTGGAAAGTAGAAGTCAAAGTATTATAAGGGGTGAAACTGGGGGGTTGGATTTAGAGGAGAGGAGGGAGTGGTTAAGGTGTTTGGTTAGCTTATCTGCTTTCCTGGTCTGCTCAGTTGGAGGCTGGGAGGCTGCAATGGGTTGCGGGAAGGAAGGTGGGAGGAGATCTTAGCATGATCTGTTCGGGATGGTGTCAGGGAGGAAAGGGAGGCTGCCACGTGTGTTTTGCTACAGAGTTGGGATGACACTAACGTGGGCATTGGAACTAGAGGAACCAAAGGACAGGTGAAGACCTGCAGTCAGGTCTGCTTCCTGCTTCCCTGGGAGGAGGAAATTGTTCACATTCTTAATACCGTGTGCCCATGACTTAATAGCAACTTTCTTATGGGGGGTTAAAAAAATAAAAGAAGACTGGAAATGTAACTCAGTTGATAGAATGCTTATCTATCTTGGACAAAGTCCTGAGTTCCACCCCCAGCATCCTACGGATCAGCCATAATGACACACACCTAGAATTCCAGCAGTTGGTAAATGGTGGCAGGAGGATCTGAAGTTCAAAGTCATCCTGGGCTGCACAGTCTGTCCAAGACTAGTCTGGCTCCATGAAACCCCCATATGTGTGTGTATGTGTGTATATGTATACATACATGTATGTTAATTTTATATGTGTATATATGTATATGCACAACTAAAGAAGAATGCAATAACTCCCGATGAAGAGTCCGAAGAAACTGAAATGAACAAAATACCCCCAAAAAGAATGATCATAAAAAGGTCAGTAAGATCCCAGAGAAAATAGAGAATAAACTATGGATGAAGGGTTCAGGAAAGAGAGATGCTGGATAAGAACCATTAGTTATCAAGGAAACGAAGAATTCTGTGAACCAACAATACAGACAAAGCCTCAATGGATCGATCAAAAAGAAGGAAGAAAATGTGATGCTGAAAAGGACCCAGTCTTTGGAGCTGTCCTACCGAACACTGCGATTCCATCTCACACCAGTCCAAGTGGCAGTCATTAAGAAAACAAGACATGTTATTGAGGATGTAGACCAAGGGACCCTTACACCCTTCTTCCAGGAGTGTGAACTAGTTTAGGCACTGTGGAAGCCAGTGTAGTGGTTTCTTTAAAAAACTAAAGCTAGATCTTCCTGTGACCTGGATGGAAGACAGCACCAGAGCGGCTTGCACATCGACGTTCGTCACAGTGCTGTTCACAGTAGCGAAGTGATGGGACCAGCCTAGGTGGCCAGCGACACAGGGATGGAGGAAGAAATGTGCTCTCTACACACAATGGAAGTTTTTCATTCATAAATAGGAATGAAGTCATTTGTAAGAAAATAGATATGACTGGAGAGAGAATCATATTAAGTAAATTCATTTAGTATCAGAAATACAAATATTGTATATTTTTCTCTCATGTAGGTTCTCGATTTTATACAGATACTTAAAGCTATGCTTATATGTTCACATCTGCTGTGAATACAGAAGTCTGTCTATGAGAACAGGAAGAAATGTCAACAACTATGTTCTGTCTTGCACAGAAAACCCAACATTTAAAAAGAAAAAAGATACGGAAGGAGACAGCAAGAGACAGGAGGTGACGAGAGAGGTCAGTAAAGGGCGATAAGAGGCCAATAGGCGTTTGTGGATAAGATCAAAGTGTCACGAGAAACCTGGTACTGCATAGAATTACGCTGTGCTAATAATTTTTACATGTCTATAGAGTTGAAAGAAATGAACATAACGCCCAACCAGGATTACCCATCAAGGCTCTCTGAAAAGGTATAGAAACTATAGTCATAGAAATAGCAATGAGTTCAAGGAAATAAGACTTTTTTGGTGTATTATGATTGTTTGCCTATATATACGTACATACATACATATATACATACATACATGCATGCATACATACATACATGCATACATACATCTCTGCCTGGTGCCACAAAGGCCAGAAGAGCATGTCGTCTCTCCTGGAACTAGTGTCAGATGGTTTTGATCCATCATGTGGATACTGGGAATGAAACTCTGGTCCTCTGCAAGATCAGCAAGTGCCCTTAAGCGCTAAGCCATTTCTTTGGGCCATAGAAATTCTGAATATTAATCTTTTCAGGTTGCAAGGAAATATTGATTCAACAAATGCCTTTGAGACAATTTAATATCCATATGCAAAATAAAATGAAACTCAACCCTTGCCTCATGCCTCACACATGAAATTTATGTAGAAATAGAGCATAGCTTAACTATAATAGCTTAAAAACAAAATTTCTCAAAGAAAGTACAGAGAAAAATCCTTATGGCTTGAATTAGATAGGATGCAATAACTGAGAAAATATTTGTAAATCACACATTTGATTACAAATGTTTATTTAGAAGATAAAAAGCAGAAAGCCTACAAAACACATATCTGACTAGAGATTTAGATCCTGAAGATATAATTCTTAGACCTCATTATCTGTAATCAAAGAGCTTTGAGTAGATACTTTACCAAAGCCATACAAACGATAAATAAAACATAAAAAGAAGCCCAACCCTGCAAGTCACCGAGGAAATGTAATATAATGTCTCAGTGAGAAGTCAATTATAGTAACTCATCCTTTTAATTCCAGCAATTGGGAGTCCTGGGTTACATAGTGAGTCCCAGATCAGTCAAGGCAACAGAGTTAGACCTGTTTTAAAAAAACGAAGCCTTACTGAGAGGCCACTTCTTCCCTCTAAGAATGGCTAAGAGTTAAAGGAGCTTGAAAATGTCAAAGAAGGGAACTCTCGTGTTAGCTTCTGAAAGGCTGAAAATACCGCAACCACTTTGCCACACAACTTGGCGGTATCTACTAATGCCGCAGCGTGCATTTAACATGTGATGAAATGATTTCATGTCTAGGTACACAGACTGGAGAAATGTCCACAGGAGCCTTTAATATGGACATTCGTAGTAGTTATATTTATAATTTATACAGCTGAAAACAACCTGAATGTACAAGGTTGATTTACGGATGAAGTGCGGTTCATTCACATAACAGAGTAAGCAAACTGACTAATATCACATGAGACATTTGTAGATCTTAAAAGCATCGTGCAGAGTGTAGAAAGTGGATTTTAAAGGCCTTGTGATCTCACTGCAGGCCATTTCAAAGAACTCAGCACTGTAATGAATGACAGAAAGCACACAGGAGCTGTGGGGGCTGGGAATCAAGGAAAGGATTGGTGAGGGGCCCAACAACTTTTTAAAAGCTTTCTTTTCGGAGGGGGAGAGGTGGTAGTTTGAGACAGGGTTTCTCTGTATAGCCCTGGCTGTCCTGGAACCCTGTAGACCAGGTTGGCCTCAAATTCAGAGATCCACCTGCCTCTGCCTCCTGAGTGATGGGATTAAAGGTGTGCGCCACCACTGGCAGGCAGAAGGAATTTTAATTATGTGTATTTATGTATGTCTGTGTGCAAGTGAGTGAGGGCGTCCCCAGAGACCAGGAGAATGTGCAACATCCCATGGAGCTAGAGTTTATAGGGGTTGTGAGCCATCTGATGTGGGCGCTGGAGACTGAACTGGAGTCCTCCGTAAGAGCAGTGTATACTTTTTTGTTTTGCTTTGTTTTTCGAGACAGGGTTTCTCTGTAGCTTTGGAGCCTGTCCTGGAACTAGCTCTTGTAGACCAGGTTGGCTTCAAACTCACAAAGACCTGCCTGCCTCTGCCTCCCGAGTGCTGGGATTAAAGGCGTGTGCCACTGCCGCCCAGCCTAAACAGTGTATACTCTTAACTGCTGAGCCATCTCTCCACCTCTCCCCTAGCCCCACACCAACAGAAGTTTTTAGGATAATGGCAGTATTCTATATCTTGATTTTCATTTCATTACACAACATGACCAATTATACTATGGGCAAAAATCATCAAATTATACAGCTTAGATGATAAAACATGGGGCTGGTACCATTATGAATCTCTTAGATCCTAATCTGTGGTCAGAACACCAGAGACTCATAACGTGAAAACACAGATATGGACTCTTACTATTTGGAAGTCCAGAGCTAAGTGTGAGAAACAGCAGAGAGTTAAGAAGTAGAAGCCTTTGGAAGTTTGGGAATCAGACTTGGGAGTGGAGATGGCAGTTAATCACATATTCTAGCTTTGGTAAATATCAAAATTATGATTTTTTTGTAAGTGAAAATGTTTGAGGTGAAAGGGTGCTTCAGTCTAGCGCAGAAAAATGTTTGCAATACCAAAACATCTCAGACCAATAGAATTAAAATCCCGTGATTCTTCTTGTCTTTCAGTGCAATTAAAACCTTCTAGGTGTAGGAAACTCCATCAGGTCCATAGCTACATCCCACAGCCTCGGTGATATTCAATAGGGCCTCATCACAAGGTCATTGTAAGCAGCTATAGATTTCAAATAAACTGTGGCTAGTCTGAAAAGTACATTGTTTCCCCAAAGAGAAGGTACACCAGCAATATGGCAGACACACTCGGCTATCTCAATGTGTTGAGCTGTGTACTATGACTTTTGCCCTCTTCTTTACATCTGTTATACTTCAACAGTTTCTTATCACATATATTGTGTGTGTTTGTGCACATAGGTGTGAGGGCGACAAGCACACGCGGAAGTTAGAGGATATGACGTCACACACACATAACAATATAGAAAACAATATATTTTATATATTATGTATAATAATATTCACGTGTATATCTAGAAAAGGGCATTACCCTGTGGGGTAAACGAGGGAAAAGCTTTTAGTACTGCATAGGACCAGAGGAACAAGAGACATCATTTATTTTTGATTCTTGTATCATACACACATTAACTATGAATTAAACAGCAAAGACTATTTTGAAAACACTGTCTATGGCAAGGCTCATCCTAGATTTTGGGCTGCCATTTCTGGACAGTACTTCAGCAGAGCCTGGGACTGGCCAGCTGATGAAGGAACAGAGACCCCTTAGTTTAGCAGCTTGGGTTTGGAGTAGTGAGGCTAAAGCCCCATTTGGCCCTACATGCTAAACCATGGAGCCATGCCTCCTAACCTCCACAAAGAATGTTCTAAGTTTGTTTGAAATAGGTTCTCACGGTGTAGCCTGGACTGACCTCAAGCTCACTATCCTTCTGCCTCAGACTCCTAAATGCTGGAATAGCAGGTGTGTACTGCCATGCCCAACAAAGCTTTGCTAGGAATTTGTTGCTGGGGGTTGAACCCAGGGCCTTGGACATGCGAAGCAAGCTCTGGTCTGTTGAGTCCCAGCGTAACCCTTCACAAAGACTTTTCATCAAGAACTTCTCATATGAACCTGACACTGATATACAGTAAAGGATAGGAAAGAGCAGGGCAGAAACTCAGATCTTGTGGAAGCAGAAGTCACTGAGAAGGAAAAAGGAAGGAGATGTGGATTTCATTCTCCTCTTGCATCCATTTGGTTTTTGTTCTTTATAAATAGGATGAGGTCATCCTATTATAAATAGGATGAGGTCATGCCTCTTTTGTCAAGTCACAAATCTAGAAAACATGTTTTTTTTTCTTCTTTAAAAAAATAAATCTAAGCAAAGTATTAAATACTTCTTTGGTAAAATGTTCAACTCCACACCTCCACAGCTCTTTGTCTTCTTTCTGTTCCTTCAGTTTTGGCTTCCAAAAAGGCATAGACAAAATGCTAAGCTGACGTGTGCCAGTCATAGTAGGACTCCTCCAGACAGTCCCACTGAGGAGCTGAGTTTCCAGAGCTTGGACAGGGGCATCAGAGAGCATTTTGCCCTACAACACAAGAGTTTATTTTTCCCTTTTCTTTTTTTTCATTTTTTTCTCTTTTTCTTTTTTTGGAGGGGGGGGCTAGGTAGATGGGTTCTGAGACAGGGTCTCTCTACACAGCCTTGGATGTCCTGGAACTCACTAGGTAGACTAGGCTGGCCTTGAACTCCCAGAGGCCCAACTGCTTCTGCCTCCTGAGTGCTGGGATTATTCCTGGCACAAGTGAGTTTCTATTCCTGACTATGGGTAAAGGCACTAGCATTGACGAGGTGAGGAGAGGAAGACCAAAAACAAGAGCCCTGTCTACTGCTTATCGTGAGTCTGACACTCCTCTGAGGCTATGCTTCAAAACCCATTCTCGAAGGATATTCTTCCAGCCCGTTACCACATGACAATGAGGGGAGGGAGGGCTGAGTCATCTTAAAGGGCAGAGGTTGAGAAACATTTCGCTGTTGAAGTGATCCAAGCCCGTGCATGCCATCTCTTCATCAAAATCCCACTTGTTGCTCTTGCTGGGCAGTGAGTATTGCTGCTGAGGCTGAGAGCCATAGGTGAGCAGGAAGGGGTCCTGCTGAGGGGAGTGGTACGTGAGGGAGGGTGCGTAGCCGCTGAATTCCATAGGTACTTTCTCTTCGTAAGGTTCGCCGCTTGGGTTGGACCACAGCGGATGGCAAGCGGTTTGCACTGCAGCTGCTTCCAGTGGAGTCTGTTGGGGAAAGGGCTCCAGAGAGCTCTGGGAGGGGAAGAAGTCGCAGGGCCAGCTGGTCACAGGCAGAGGATAGCTGGGATAGCACGCGTCATCGCTGGGATTTCTCCCTAAGGTAGCATTTTTATTCCAGGCTTGCAGATCGTCGTAATCCGTGTAAACCCCAGGGACAGCAGACTGAAGCTGATCTTCACTGCCATAGATCCTACTGCTGGGGAATTTGTACTTCTCATAGAGTGGAGTGGGGTCCAAGGTGGAAGCTGGATCTTCCAGCTCAGTGGTTCCCCCCAAATTGTAGCTCTTGGGGAAGGATAGGCAATCATTCAGGGAGTTCTGCTGGGGAGTGTTAGCTATTAAAGATGTACTGTAACTGCTGGGCAGTTGGACGCCTTCCTGGAATGACCAAGTTAAAGGTAAACTTCCCTGACTTGGTATTTCACCGGGAAGAGCCTGGAAAGGGAAATGAATACTCGTGTTAATAAGTTAAGCGAATCCACATGGCTACCCCAGGCACCCCTGAGTTAGTCCGCCAATATCCCTCGATAAGATCACCTTCATTCCTGGCATACTCTGACCATAGGCACAGCCACTCCACAGCTGCTGGGAACCGGTGAGGGGAGACTGACTCCTAGGCCAGTTTATAGCTTCCTAACCTGTGAAGAGCCCGGTGCACTCCGGGACACACCGGCTGTTTAATGTGCTTCAGATAGCAGATAGCTAACTGCCTTTTTTGCAACATTTATAGGAGGCTATCTACAAAACAAAACAACACACACAGAGAACCCCAAAACAATACAGCCCTGCAGGTTCCAAAAGTTATGCTAGTCCTGGTACAGCTCACAGGGCCATCATTTAGGCCCACATCCACCTCTTCCTTTTCCGTCTCCCCCATCTGGCCTGGTCGAGTTCCTAGTGTGAGAGATCACGGTATTGTTGAGCTTAATTCGTTTTCTCCTTCAGAGACTTTTCTCTGAGCTCATGGAAACTACACAGAATAAAACATAAACTGGTCGGCGTTAATTTCTTTATGTAGATGGAGTAACTATATTAGCCCTGAGAGGAAGAAGCTGCTAGGTCTCTCTTACGTGATTCATTATGTAAACTTTCCCCTCATAAGAGGATAGTCTGAGGGGAGGAGAGAAAGATTCTGTCCAAGTAAAGCGTTAGAGATGCTCCAGGGCTGAGATGAAGGACGAGGGCCAGTCTTGTGGATTTGGGAGCTCAGGTCCTGTGTCACAGACTAAATCACTTAAAGTTCTCCAAGAGGGAATTAGCATGGCACCAAACAGACAAGCCTGCTCTGCTGTGAGGCTCTTGCAGTGCTGGGCTTTTTGACACAGGCCACGCTCGCCTCTGTGGCTGGAGGGGCCATCATTTGCAGAAACTTCTTTTCTTTTCCCTTTTTTAAAAACAGAGTCTCACTATAGAGTCCAGGATGGACTCCAACTCTGCTTCCTGACTGCTGGTATCTCTGTCCCCAGAGCTAGGATCACACTAGAGAGCACCCAGCTTAACAGCGGTCTGATTGTTTAGATCAATAGTTCTCAAACTGTGGGCTGTGACCCCTTGGGGGTCGCATATCAGATGTTCTGCATCTCAGATATTTGCATTATGGTTCATAACAGTAGCAAAAATTAGAGGTATGAAGTAGCAATGAGAATAATTTTGTGCTCACCACAACATGAGGAGCTGGATTAAAGAGTCACAACATCAGGAGGGTTGAGAACCACTGACTTAGAGGAAACTGCTCAGACACAATCAGGGCCCTGTGGCCGTAGACCATTTGATTATTTCAACAAGCTAAGAAAACCATCTGTTTTAGGGATATGGAAATTTGAAACCAAAAACTCCAAAAGCATAAGACTGATAACATTTTGTGAAGATTATTTTGATCAATTCTGAGTTTATTGGAACTAAAATATAGAGTTGCCAAATATAGGTTAGATACTGATTCAAGCTCCTTTTTAAAACTTATAATGAGTCTATGACCATACTGAATATTTGCAAGCCTGTTTCAAATGTCGTGAAAAAGATATTAAGGGTAAAATCTCAGATTTAGTTTGTCCAGTGGATGCTTGCTTATAGATAGGCCAGATAGAAGAATGTCTGGGCTTTCATTGGTCAATAAGGGACTGGGGTCATGCCCATTGCAGGGGTGAGGACTCAACGCATGGGTGAGCACATTTAGGACAGCTGACCTTAGTTTCCGGGCTCCCCTTCATCCTCAAGGAGCCAGACGTGGATGCCATGTGCACCTTCTTCATTGCTCTTCTTGCCTCTGCTTCTAGCTTGGTCTCTGGCTTGGGATGGTCGTGTTCTCCTTTTGACTGAAGAGAAGGGCAAAGTAAAAATGAAGCAAAACTTAGTAACAGGATTTGCACTTTGCGGGGCGTAGCTTTTGTTCTCCGTCCTGTCCTCTCCAGGAACTTGGTGTTAGCAAGGCCGCCTGCTCCAGCAGAACTCTTCCCAAGCCTGCTGTGCTCAGGCCTGCCTCCTGTCCTGTGAGGTCTCTTCCTTATGTCTGTCTCCTAGGCTGTCCTCGTAGTGTGTGCTAGTCATGCTCAAATTCTCTTGCTTAATCTTTGGTGCAATGCTTACATATATACCGTTATTATCTCTCCAGTTGACAGAGTAAGAAACTAGTGAGACCTAGAGAAAGGGTGCCATCTATATAACCTCTCTTAGTTAGTGGCGCTGGATTTCCACAGCCAAGCTGGGAGTGAAACATTCAGCCCTTGCTTGAGCTGGCGTTAACTGGTTGGTAGCTGACTTTCAGCTGCTGTGGGAACAGCAGAGTCACAGCTTGGGAGAGCTGGTTTGTCAGCCCTCCAGGGGCACTCTGAAGCCAGAGCCCACTATTCACCTGTCTACATCCGGGCCCCACTAGCGTTCCTTACAAACCCTGCAGAAAGCCGGGGTTTCTGGGAGGATTCCAGTTGTTTCTGTGTGCAGAGCTAGTGCCGAGTCAGCTGGGGCTGCGGAAGGCCAAGAGCTGAATGCTAGGCCTCCTCTCTCCTCAGGGGTGGAAGCACTAAGCCTTCCTTGGTTTCCAGGGCTCCACCTCTGGTGAAGTAGGGCATGTAGGCATTTGCTCTCCCAGAGGGTGGGCACAGTCTCATAGATCCCTACATCCCCAACCACTGATAAAATTCCTCCACAGAAAACATGGTAGACACCTGGCACCAGAAAGAGAAGTCGAGTAAATAACTCAAATCCAACCTGGAAAAATATGAAGCGACCGTCGTGCCTCCAGAAGTTGGTGACGGGAAAGCCTCCGTGGCCGCGGCAGGGAATGAGCTTCAGAGGACCATTGCAGTTGGGACAGCACTTCCCTAGAAGAAGCAAAGAAAGCAGCTGACTGGACCACCCGGGCTGACTTCTGAGTCTGGGCTGCCCTGCTGGCTTTCAGCATTGGTTCCAGGATAGTGGAGAGGAACCTCTCAACACCGTCCCTGCTACTTCCCTCCACTGGATCTGACCTGTGACCAGCATTCTCTCTACCAATGGCCAGCTGGGCTCAAACATGGATATACTCAAGAGCTGTCTGACCGGTGCGATTATTTACAGGTCAAAACACCCTGAAGAACAAAAGGTCCCCCTACTTATTTCCTAATATTAAGTATTCTTTATGGAGAAAAAGTATTTTATTTCATGATTAGTAACTCAGATTTAAGGGACAAAGCCACATGGGAGAGAAGGAACACCGTCAATAAATTTCCAATTGGTTGTAAATGATTGAGAGGAAGTTTGAAAGACACACTGGGAAAGAACACGAAGTAACTTGAGGTATCACTTGTGGGTTAGGACGGGAAGACTAGGAGCATCTATTTAACAATCCAGTGAGTATGATATAAAGAAGGGAGAGCAAGCATCTCCATGGTAATAAGGGCACAAATCTAAACGAGCAAAGCTGAGTTTATAAATTCAGCCATGCCACTCCCAAAGACTGTGTTCACTGAGCTCTCCCAGGGGACTCAGGGGCCATGCAGCAAGTCTGCGAACCAATTTCTCCTGAACTTTCCGTGAGCCGATCTCTCTCCGAAGCAATGAGGGCCTTCATGAGGGGGCTCTGCACACGGGAGGCCTTGCAGGCAGAGATGGGGGGCGATGGGTGCCTCCCTCTTAGTGCTCCATCAGAATGCCTAGTCTATCACCTAATTCCAGTGGGAAGTGGGCCCCTAGGGCATGTCCACCCTGGCTGGAGCATCTGCACAGACTCCGGGCCTCCTTGCTGCTGCCCCCAAGCCTGCCTCACTCACTCTGCTGCTTCTGCCTGGCTTTGTCGCAGATGGCGGGTCTCAGGTAGATCTTGCGGCCCTCCTCGGTGGAGCAATCCCGGCTGCACACCACCACGCCCAGACACGACTTCTTGAGGATGCGGGAATTGTGGTTGTTGGTGTTCCGCATGGCCCAGCTGCTCAGGTGGCGCTGGGCATTCCTGTCCTCTGAGCTGTAGATGTGTTTCACGTAGGAGTCCGGCCACTCCTGGAACCAGTCAGTCCTTTTCACGTTCTGACGGAAACACAAAGATTCTGTTTACGGTTTCATCCAGAAAACCCACCCGTCCGCCGCCGTAGAGTTAATAGATGTAAAAGATATCTGGGCCAGAACAAGAGGCCATTGGTAGAGCCTTACCTGATTTTAACCCTGGTGGTGGAATCTGGGAACATTAACAGTGATTCTCAACCTTCCCAGTGCTGTGACCCCTTAATACAGTTCCTTGTGTTGTGGTGACCCTCATCCATAAAATTATATTAGTTAAAATTATTGCTACTTCACAACTATACTTTTGCTGCTGGCATGAATCGTAGCATATCTGTGCCTTCTGAGTATCTTAGGTAACCCCCTGTGAAAAGGGTCATTCAATCCCTAGAGGGGTCGTGACCCAAAGGTTGGGAACCACTGGCAGCACAATGGTGGCAAAGCGTCTGCTGTGTCTATCAAGTGCTTTGTCTCTTACAGCAAGATGAGCTAGAACTTAGCCCTTCTGAATTCTGCTGTTTCTCCAGTCCTTGGTGACAACAGTAATGGCCACTTCTCAGCGAGAATTTTGGGGGTGGAGTAGTCTCGCCATGCTCTTTCCTAATGACCATGGAAAGCACAGCGAGATAATAACTCAGACCACACTGGTTGCCATGCTGGGAATCACAGTCACCAGACAGGCAATGCAGAGCTCTGGTTTGGAGAGGTCTGGAAGCCCACGTTTCCCTCCATGGGCAGTTTCCTTGTTATCCTCTACTCCCAGACACGCAGAGGACTCCAGATGAGCCTGTGTGCTTACCTGGCGCTGCCCTATTTCCTGCATGTAAACATCTAACTGGACTCTGTTGTGCAAGGTCAGAGCTGTGGCTCAGGGGATCTCGAGTTCCGATTCGGCAAGAGAAGCAGCTCTAGAGGCTGGCTGCAGCAGTGGGGGGTGGCAGCCACCCAGGTACTGCAAAGCAGCTGTGGTGGCAGATCGCATGCTAAATTTTGAAGCACAATATAATCACCCTAAAAAGAGGTCCTTAGAACATAAAGTCACTTTGTTTGCTGTTCTGTCCCTGCATGTGTAAAACAGGGACGATGAGACTGTCTACTGCAGGAGTTCTGAGGATTAAATACCATGACTGTAAAATACTTGTCACAGCCTCTAGCAAGCTGTGGGCTGGAAACAAACTCAGTCGCTGGGTGCGGCTCTTTTTGCCACGCCCTACAATCGTGGCTGATGTTGTAGGTGAGAGATCCTGCCTAGCTCCTAGAAGGAGAATCATCCTAGGTTGATGACTCTCAGAGACCTGGCATAGAAATAAGAACAGTTTTCATTTCGAAGATTCTTCAAGGTCATGTTAGAAGACTCTGGGAAAACCAGAAAAAGAAATCAAGCTACTAACCCTTTGCTTTCCCAACAAGAATATACAACACAGAACAGAACAAGTAAGCAAAGCAAGGAACGTCTGAAGAGAGACGGAGACAAACACCAGTGCCGGGATGTGTGAGCATCCCCCTGGGTTAGACTGCGGCCCTAGAGGAAGGGACTCAATAAATCAAGGCCCGTGCTGCTGGAGGCACCCCTGAGGCCCAGCTACAGTACCGCTCTGTTGGGAAGCACAGCCAGGGAAGCTGAGCCCGACTATCTGCTCTTTCGTGGGAACTATGGCCCTGATGTGGTTCAGTGTCCACGTGAGAAGCCCCCTATAACCTCAACACCTGCCATCTTTTCTTCCTTTTTCCTTCTGACTGAAAGTGTAATCAATGCTTTCCAGATTTCCATCTCAGAAAAGCATAGCAGAATATGTTAGTTCACTTTTAAAAGATTTATTTTAGCTTTTGACTATGTGTTTGTGTGGAGAGTGGCGTGTGCACGTGCCTGCCGGCGCCCAGTATGGCTGCTGGGAACAGAACCTAGGTACTCTGCAAGAGCACTAAGCACTCTTAATCTCTGAGCCATCTCTCCAGCACTAAGTATTTTACTTTAGAAATAATTAAAATGCAGATTAAAACACTAAAATATATATTTGCCTTTAATAATTTTAACTATAAAGAATTGGTGGGCTTGATTTGTATTATTCTTTTATGACACACAGGTGTCAAGATGAAGAGAGACAAGGGGGTCAGATACTTAGAGAAAAGCAGGGATTTCTGTGCAAATGCCCCCCCCCCCCACACCCACTCCCGCAAAGGTCAGAACTACAGAGCCATGAGCAAGGAGAAGTGAAATGTATCCACGAGAGCTCATGTTCTGACTGAAGCAAAGACTTCATATGTGTGAGGTGGAGGTGACTCTCAACGCCTTTGAAGCTGTTTCTTCCAAATGGCACCCCCTGACACCCTGTTTTCTAGTTCCCTTAGTGAGGCAGTAGTGTATGAAGGGAGGGGCCTACTAGAGAGAAACATGGGCCCACGAAGCTCTTCTCTTGACTGTTGTTTATTTATTCTGTCGTTTGCCTGGACCTTCCATGGAATGTTTGGCAACTTTTTATATTAAAATTGGGACGGTGGTGGATCCATCTGGATCCAAACGTCCTAGAATCAGAAGAGCACCAGGAGGGCATTTCTGAAAGGCCATATAATTTGCCACCAGGGACAAAGTTTTAAAACCAAGAACACTGATTCTTAACTGTGCTAGCAATTCCCAGAAAAATACTCCCTTCCTTTTAAAACCTTTGTTAATTTACTTTCTAACTTTTCATAAAACGCTTTCTTCTTTTTAGACACTTTGTTTACTTTAATTTCTAACTTTTCATGAGTAACTCTTTGTTTTTGCTCTTGGTTAAGAAGTTTATAATTGAAAGGGAACATCTTTAAGTTTTTCAACCTGTCACACCTAACAAATCTATATTTTATCATCTCTTGGGCAACATCACTAGGAATTTAATGGATATGCCCATGACTTATCTGCATACTTATTTACAAGAAAATTTAATCCTATAATTTACTCACTACCTCTTAGCTGTATGAGTACACAAGGATACTCTTTATATGACCTTTGTTTTAATTTAATTTAGTCATTTGGAGTTTTAATAGGCTATCATAAAAATTATTTATTACTATTATATAAAACTAATAAAATCAAATTCTTAAGTAAGATATCAAAATATTCACATTATGAGTAAGGTGAGGTGGTTTTCACCTGTAATTCTAGCAGCCAGAAGGCTGAGTCCTGAGGATTGTTTCCAGGCCAAGGCCAGCCTGTGCTGCAGTGAGAGACCATCTCAAAAAGTAAGAAGAAAGAAAAGAAAAACAAAGCCAAAAATTCTATATAGGTTATTACATTAAATTCATTTTCGTTCTTAGTATAGTCAACACTCTTTTTTTTTTTCAAGACAGGATTTCTGTGTGTAGCTTTTTTGGTTGTCCTGGAACTCGTTCTGTAGACCAGGCTGGCCTCAAATTCACAGAGATCCTCTTGCCTCTGCCTCTCAATTGCTGGGATTAAAGGCATGTGCCACCACCAGCCGACAGTATAGTCTACTCTTGTATAAAGCAATTGTCTTCCAGCATAAATAGCTTACTATGCATTAATCCTTTATATTAGTATTGCCAAGTAGAACAAGGATATCAAACACACACACACACACACACACACACACACACAGACACACACACACACACAAACAAGGGCTCATCTTGCCCAAGTTAGTTTGAGACTCACTATGTAGGTAAGGCTGGCCTTTTGCTAGTATCATGAAAATACAACACAATACTCATACCCAGCTTTTCAAACCACCCTAAGAGAATCAGTTAAAGGAAAAACCATGTTACTAAAAGCAAAACAAAATGTCAGGTGTGGTGGCACACACCTTTAATCCTAGCATCCAGGAGGCAGAGGTAGACAGAGCTCTATGAGTTCAAGTCCATCCTGGTCTACATAGGAAGTTCCAGGTCATTCAAGGTTACATAGTAAAACCCTGTAACAACAGCAACAGTTGATGGAGGACAGTTATCTGTCTATGTTACTTTCATTGGTTAATTAATAAAGAAAACTGCCTTGGCCCTTTAAGAGATAGAAAATTAGGTAGGTGGAGTAGACAGAACAGAATTCTGGGAAAGAGAGGGGAGACGCTTCAGGCAGTCACCATGATTCTCCTCTCTGAGATGGACGCAGGTTAAGATCTCTCCTGGTAAGCCACACCGTTGGTGCTACACGGATTACTAAATATGGGTTAAAGGAAGATGTGAGAATTAACCAATAAGAGGCTACAGATAATGGGCCAGACAGTGTTTAAGAGAATACAGTTTCCGTGTAATTATTTCGGGTGTAAAGCTAGCCGGCGGCCGGGTGGCGGGACGCAGCCCCGCCGCTTCCTTCTACAAACAGTAGCAGAAGACAACAAAATAGACTGTCACTTTGACCCTACAGATAACTTTTTGAAGTGAATCTGCCTCTTTTGGGCCATCTATAGATGGATGGAATTCGAAATGTCATCATGCGTCAACAAAGGTCTTTGCATCAGGAATTGCTATCAATCCTGCTATTTTCCACCCGAGGAGAGAAGTTCCATATTGCTAGGTCAAGTTCCAGCTTTCACGCTCTCTTTCACGTACAACTCTTCTCTTCTCCCTTCCCTTCCCTACTCCTACAAAAGATGCAGGAATGTCCCCACTGCCATCGTACAGGAAGCTCGGGGTGGTAGAACCCCAGGCCCAACAACAAGGTCTCCTCAGGTAACTATGGGTGTCCATGTAGCTGGAACTGTCCCAGGAGAGCTTGGGGTCAATTAGGAGGCAGACAGAGAGGGCGAAGTTATGAGTGTCTGCATGAGAGACAACCTGACCTAGCCATGCAGGACAGCAGTGACTGATGAAGAATGCCGGGTCAGGTTTGCCTGTTGCCTCTTCAGCACTTCCGCACATCTGACTGCTTGCGATTATATGCCGGCACCTGGCTCTACAGAGAGTTCAGACAGCCACAATTTGGGACTCATCCCCTGTGAAGGTAGAAGGAATTTTGCCGGCTAAAATCTTGGTCCAGCCATGAACTAATTGGAACTACAGTCCCTTCATACCCGACTCCACTGTTATAAAGAATGCTGTCTCTGTGAACTCAAGCCTTGGAACTGGGTTGACGGCACAGCCCAGTGGCAGCATGGAGTCCTGCATTTGCCCGTTGTACTACAAACCAAAACGGAATTAGCTAGGCATCATGAAACTTGTATTCTCAGAGAGGGCAAAAGCAAGAGGATCTTGAATTTGTAGCTACCCTGAGCTACATAGTGAATTCAGGTCTAGCCTGGGCTACACAGTGAACTCTAGCCTCAAAACAAACAGACAATCAAAATAACAACAGGAACAACAAAACCACCACCAACAAGACAGCCAGATTGGAAGCATGTGAGTAAATGCCTTCGTGTTGTTTTGGCCATGGGTTTGACCTGGCAGCTGCCCAGAGCTCAGCAATAAAATGACTGAGGTGTCTGTGGTGTTTCTAGAATAACCCTTCTTCAGCTCAGGAAAGCCAGCTGTTGTGAGAACAGGGGGCAGTCTGTGCTCTGTGAAAAGAATGCTGTTTAACGGAAAAGGGCATTGAGAGTCTCCCCAGTTTTCAGTCAAAAAGGAAAAAAAAGTTACAGTTTTGTCTCTCAACTGCCACAGTCTGTGGAACAGGTGTAAGACTCCCTGGGACCATGTAATACACATTCCAAGTGAAAGTAAGACAAGACCAACACCGGAAGTTTACTGCTTGGACCACGCAAGCTCTACAGTGATTAATTTTGCAGGTGCAAATGTAATTTAAGGGGAATAGAATGGGAAAGTGCAACTGGCATAGTACGCTGTCCTGGAATAAGACTTCCATTCATGATAGTGTAGTCAAGAGCCTGTGTTTCTGGGCTGACACCACGGTGAATGTCTTGGGAGAAATAGAAAGCTGGGCATGTGGGCCCACAGCAGTAATCCACCACTCAGGAGGCAGAAGACACCAGTTCGAGACTAGCCCTGTCTATGGCATGAACTCCAGACTAGCTAGGCAAAGCTACACAGTTCCATTTAGCTGGAAGACTGAGGCAGGATGAGTTCAAGGCCAACCTAAGCTACAAAGGGAATTCTAGCCCATTCCAGAATGAGACCCTGTCTCAAAAACCTAAATAAATAGGACTGGAGAGATGGCTCAATGGTTAAAAATTCTTGTTGCTCTTCTAGAGGAATTGTGTTCAATTCCTAGTACCTACTTGGCTCACTACTGACTGTATCTCTAGTTCCAGAGAATCCACTGGCTTCTCTTAGCCTCTGAGGACACCAGGAATGTACATAGTGCACAGATATACACACATATACACTGAAAGGAAGGAAAGAAGGAAGGAAGGAAAGAAGGAAGGAAGAAAAAAGGAAGGAAGGAAGGGAGGGAGGAAGGAAAGAAGGAAGGAAGGGAGGAAAGAAAGAAGGAAGGAAAGAAGGAAGGGAGGAAGGAGAGAAGGAAGGAAGGAAAGAAGGAAGGATCGAAGAAACATAAATAAACATGAACAAAATAATAAATGAAACCACCCACCAGGCCCAGACCGACAGTTCTAGAATCCCTGGCTATCAGAATCAACAGGTACAGAAGAGACCACTGCATGCTACAGCATTTTCAGGAGGAAAGGGGATTTGAGGAGAGGCAGATAATTCCAGAGGCCCTACAAGTAGAGAGAGGTACAGCTGGAACTCAAGGCCAGGGCTAGTGTCTCCAGATCCTCAGTTTCTCATTGGATACCCTCTGCCTTCAGATTGCTCTGAAACACACAAGCCCCATTGCTGAAAGCTTTCCGAGATCTTTCATTTTTCACCTTAACTGGTTGTAGATATGATTTCGGAGTTCAAATCAAGCCAGATCTGGATGGGGTCGTGTCTACTCAGACTGAAGGATGTTTGTACTTTTAATTACTGCCCTGAGTTTTACAAGCTGAATGGCTTTTTCCTAAGCAACCTTTCACCTGTTCAGTAACTGCAGGGGTTCTGTTTCCAGAGCAAGAGTATACATGCTTGCCATGGACTTTCCTGTGCAGTGGCCTAAGGAGTCAAGAATGTTATGGAAATTCATGTTGGAACAAGAGCTTTTGGGCCCCGAGTGTCCCTCCAGGGAAATTGTTCTTTCTCTTTGTTTACAGAGCTGATGAAGGATATGAATCAGCCATCCAGGAAAACTGTATGGTGTTTTTTTTTTTTTCTTTTTAAGATCAGTCTCAGACAAGTGGTGATTTTCCCGTTTCTGCCTCCTGTTTGGTGGGGTTATAGGCATACTCCAGCACACCAGGAAAAACTCTTGTGAGGACACAGGGCTGCCCTGCCTGCCAGTTCCAAGTTCTTCCATATCTGCTGACCTCAGCTGTAGATATTATCTTCAGCTCACATTCTCGGGGTACAAACATGAAATTAAAAATAGGGAGAAATATGGGCCATTGAGGCAACAGCAATTAGACTCTAAGGTTCCCTAAAACAGCTATTGCAATTGCAGTACAAATCAATGCAAGTCCCAATGCAAGTCTGGAAAACAGATGTTTGCCTGGCTTAGTGATGGCTTATTTGCCCCCTTGAATGAATGGGCTTACTTTCTGTCTTCCAACTTTCTCCGTATCCACCAAAGGAGATCTCAAGAGGGAAATTAAGAGAAAACAAAGATGCAAAAAGAAGTGTCCATTAGAGTGAGAACACAGAAAAGTCGTGAGCTGAGACTGGAATCCCCAACCCTCCTCCCTGCTTGTTCCCCGGGATCAGACAGACATTTGGTGGTAGTGGACTCCGGGCTTAGAGCGTGTAGTGACAACGTTCAGTCAAAGTATCTTTAAACACCAGGAAGAGAGGACAAGATAGTCAGGAATGATAAACATGGAACCTTGGTCTTAATTAATACTTTCCATCGAATTAGAATTCAAACATCAGTTTCTAGCTGGGGCTGCGATCTCAGCTCTTGGGAGGCAGAAACAAGAGGATTGTGAGTTCAAGGCAAGTTTGAGTTCCTTTGGAGTATTTAATGCTAACTTAGGTAGCTGAGTAAGGCCCAGTCTCTCTCTCTCTCTCTCTCTCTCTCTCTCTCTCTCTCTCTCTCTCTCTCTCTCTCTCTCTCTCTCCTGGGTAGAGTAGAAGCCACCCATGAGCCATTCCCTCAAGACTGCCTGTGTTGCCCAAGGGCACCACTGCTCAGATATTCCAGCTCCAGGGTTAACTGTTAAAAGTACTACAGCAAAGAGGTGCTATGGGGTCTTATGTGTTGCTAGAAGTCAGACCCCTGGCAAATACTGTGAACTGAGAGCGAGCCAGCTTCACCAGGGAGAAAACGGTGCTTTCTTTATCTCGGTTTATTCTTGGGGTGTCTAGAAAAGAAGGAGGTACCCAGATTCTAGGCCTTACATCTCCCCTTGAAGAGGGGTTGAAGCTCTGAAGTAGGACCTCACAGGTTCCCTTCTAGAACCTGGCAGGTTAATTGTCAGCCAACAGAGCCACACGCTAGGGGCAGTCCTACAGGCACATACCTGTGGTAGTTTCATGTCATTTATATCCCAGCTCAGTATCTCTTTGTCTTCAGGATCAAAGTCGTCCAGTTCCATGATAAGGTCGGTTCACCACAGGCTTCCCTCTGCTCAACTTCTCAGAGACGTGCTAGAGAGCTCTCGCTCTTGAAACTGTGTCTGTCCACGCAAGCAGCCCAGGGGCTTGTTTTCCAAAGCTAAGAAAATAGACGATAGCAATGTTGATAATCTAAGAGATTAAAAAGTGTGAAGCCAGATGTGTGGTGGTTCGTACCCCAGAGCCTGAGGCAGAAGATTGCCACGAGTTCGGGGCCAGCCTGAGTTACAGTGTGAGACTGTGTCAAAGAGGGCGGCGGTGGCTGAACAGGTAAAGGTGCTCGCCACCGAGCCTGAGGATCTGAGTTCAGTTCCTGGACCCCACATGGCAGAAGGAGAAAAACAACTCCCACACGTTGTCCTGTGACATCTGTACTGGTGTGCACACACTCATAGATGTTAAAATAAAAGCAAAAAGCAAGTAAAACAATAGAAAAAAATCCACTTATCACCTGTCCGCCAGAAATAGCCAGGTCCGCTGACATTTTTGCAAATATCGACTGCTAACGAAAAACAAACCGCCGAAGCCACTAGGCTGGCTGCAGTGGACTTGTCTAGGGTTCCAAGACACTGGCCACAGCTTTTGTCTCCAGGTTTGGGTTTCCTCCCTCATTGCTGGACGTCTTCGTTATGAGAGTCTTTAGAACCGTTATTGTCTGGAGCCAATGGCTTAGACCTATTTCTACACAAATTATCTAAATTTACATAAAGATACACAGTGAACCTAGGATATATCCCCATAGCGATTTAGATTAAAGAATATGTTCATAGATAAGCTCCCACGTACTGTTTCTCACCTTTCCGAGATCAGCTACAGCACCGTGGTAACAGCCCTGAGAAACATGAAGTCCCTCCCCAACCCCCCTAGCGAACGCAGGCATTCAAGACTGCATGCATACTTGAGAGGGTGTCTGTCTTTCTTATTTTTGTTCCTGAGTCTGTTGTGCTGATTCACACTGGGGCCTTACGCGGCACCACTGAGTCCCAGCCACTGCTCATTGCCTGTAACTTCTAAATAAATTTCTAAGTTTAGGAAGTAATTGAGCTGCTGAAAAAAATGGTTGACACCCTAATTGCGATAGCTTAATTGACAAATACAGAAGAGGTAAACATTAAGTCACAACCGTAACTCCCTTAGCCGAAACTTGGTTTTAGCAAATTAGAATGGATATGATCCACAGCACACTTTACATAAAACAGAACAGATGAAAAAGGCAACCCTATACTGCCAAAACCTAAAAATACCGTTCTTAGCTGAGGCTAGATACTTGCTTTTAAATTAAGAGAAGGGGAATAAAATTTTTACTCTAAAAGTTTATAGTCATTTTTAAGACTATAAAAACCATTCTTCCTTGACACACACTTTTGTGGAGTAAGCGTTAATTTAGTATTTCCCTAAAAAGTTAAGAACAAAATACTGAAAAAAACAGCTTTATCCCTTCAATAAGTAAACTCAATCTTTCCCCAGGATTAAAATTAAAAAAAAAAAAAATCAAAGCTTGTCAAGACCCCCCCTCCTTTTTGAAGCCATTTCACCGTTTTTTACAGACCGTGAGCTGGGGCAAATTTTAGAGGCCTGCGGCTATGAGTCACTTACACTTTCTACCGTCTGCTCCTGAGTCCTCCCTTCAGGCTTCTTGTGCAGGTGTCATCCAAGTGTCAGCTCTGGTTCAGGTCCTGCAGGCTCTGGTCATCTCGGAGTGGACGCTGTTCCCTAAACCAGGTCAGGGTACACTATGCTAATGACTCTGGCAACCGTCCAATCAAAATCAAGATGCTTTCTGCTAGGGACAGGTAGGAGCAGCCTGTCTCTTCTCAGGGTGCCAGTCATGTGATGAATATTCTATGGGATGCTTCTGAACTTTCCCCTCTTTTTATTTGAAGAGGATGTCTAACTTAAAGTGATGGTGGGAGGGGGAAAATGTCCTGGGAAGATGTACAGATCTTTTCCGTTTTTCTTCTGGTAGTTTTGTAGGTCAAGTCCAAGAGCTACCGAGTCACAGAAGGTGAGTTTCCCACCATTCGTCCTGCCTGCGTTTGAGAGAAGGCAGACACGACTCCATGGTGACAGTGGAAATTATTGAAATAGTTTACAGCTAACACCCCCTCAACCAGAAACATTTGCTATCCTACCAACCTAATTCGTTAGTGTACCAAGCTTTCTGACTAATTCAGTTCTTCCTCAAGATGTCCTCGGCGAGTTCTTTCCTCTAGAAATATCCTCAGGACACCAGGGTGCCCAGATCCTCTCCTGTGTTCCGGATTGTCTACTGGGCTCTGGAGAGAGAAAAGAGACTCAAGAGACATCAAGAAGTTCTGTATAGCTCAGGGTGCTGCCGCAGGACTGTCATTCCAGAAGGCAAATGGAGAGTATCTCTGTGAGTTCAAGGCCAGCCTGGGCTGGACATCTTTTCCCACTGCCGTGCCTAAGCCTTATCCATCTTTCAGAACTTCTAACATGCCCTTCCAATCCCTTCCAACACTATTCCAAAACCCGTGACTTCTCATCTCAGTGGCATTCCTGAACCCCTCTCTGTATAGCTCAACGCCAACATTTTTTTATAATGACAAAATAAAATCAGCATCTTCTTTTTTTGGTAATTGTTGTTAATTCAAAATGAAAACTTTTAGGGATTCACACTACTACATTTTGTCATGTCCTCTCAAACTCCCGTTTTGTTCTGTATATTCCAGATGTAGATGCTGTTTTCTTAACCTTAATCCTACTGTTTGTGGGATTGCCTCTCCTTGTGGGCACGGATCTCTGCTGGCTTCCCAGCGAGGATCTGCTTTGAATTGAGGGGGTTTGCTTGTTTTCTTCGCAGGGAGCCCTGCTGGGTCTCAGCTGCACTGTCAGAGTCATCAGTGCCCCAAGCACTGGTCCCTACCTGGTGACAGCAGAGTGAGCTCCATATCCTAAGGATGAGAGCTCAGTTTGCCAGGCCTCTGCCTACTGACTCTGCTGTAGAACATGTTGGTCTCAGACTCGCTGTATAGCAGAGGCTTGCTTTAAACTCCTGGCCCTCCTTGCCTCCTCTCTCTCAACCGTCAGGTTTACAGGGAGCAGCCACATACAGTGTGTTGATGTGACTAATGGCAGCATTAGCCGTAGTAACCTCCCTTGACTACGCTCTCCCAATGAATCAGATGCTATCTTGGCAGTTCCCTAACTTACATGTGGTACTCACCACATTCCTACCAGCCCCTACTATGCCTTCTTGGCAGGCACTGCCACCATGTTCACCTAGGTACTGTTCTTATATGTCTTGCTCACAAAGAAGGAGATCAAACCTCAGAGAAACAAAATTGCATGGTTAAGTTTCCCAGGGGTAGAACTTCAGGAGACCCGGATAGGCCAGGCATCCTATCTCATCAGGGCCAGCCTCTGTGCAGGCAGAAGTCTCCATTGTCCCCTTCCCACTTCCGCATCCTTCCTGGACATGGAACCTGCCTTAAGCCATGTGGTTAGAAGCCTTTCCTCTCACAGTCCCTGTCAGTCTACCACCAGTCTATGGGGATTTTTCTGGCTTAACACTGGTGTAACAGTGAGGCTCTAGGCACGGGGTGGGAACTGTCTCTTACACCAAATCGTAAGCTATTACATCCTAGCAACATCCTACTCTTGGTGGACTTATAACCCAGGTCTCAGCCATGTTCGCCATTGTCAAATAAGAATCATATTTGGGAGAATCATAACAGGGAGAATCATGGTGTGAGAGCCTCGCTCTGGTTCAGGACCCCTCAGTCACTTGGTATTGATGTCTCTGCCTAGCTATGACCTCTGGTTTCTACCCAGTGCAGGGACTTTTTTCCACACCTACAACTGTCCTTCCAGAATATGCTTCAATCAGTGCTCCAGAGTCTAATCCCCTCCTTCAGCCATTCCTGGTCTCTTTATGGCGAAGCCTTATTAACACTCATTGTGAGTAAGGTATCTTACCAGACATTTAATCCTTACAACTGCCTCAGTAAATAGATATTATTAAGCTTTATTAGTTGAAACTATAAAGAGGATATTAAAAGTAAGGCCCAAGGAGGATCAGAGTTAATTTTTATAAGATCACTAAGTAATCAAAAGATTTTTTTTTATCCCAAAGCACTGATTAAAGGAGGAATATCAACTAAAGAAGGGAGATGTTAAAAAACATTTCCTGGGCTATGGAATAACACTGCCTGTTATTCTGGTTCCTTCTGGGACCAGCATTCCCGCTGCCTCCTTACCTTGCCATCTTCTAGAAACCTGCCCTCCCCTGAGGCTATCTCTTAGAACTCTTTGTCCCTTCTGACATGGGACCCAGCCTCACCCAGCTTCTCCCTGGAATTTTCCAAATTAGAGATGGAAAAGGTGAGCCTTTCATCTAGAATGCCGAGTGGATGGTTGACCTCAGACCTGCTGATGCACATCTCTGCCACACAGCAAAATAGGAGAGGATGGAGCCGGCCAGAAAAGAGGACTGGCTAGGAGGGGAGCAGAAAGCCTGGACACCAGCCCAAGGCCAGCTGAGTCCTCAAGCATGCCACTAGGTGACACAATACATGTCTTGCATACTTTCAACCCTTAGAACTAGGGGTTTCAACATACACCTGAAAGAGATCTATCTATGAACACAACCCCAGCTCCTAGTCCAGGAGCCTGGAGCTTTCCCATGCCTCTAAATGAACCACCCCCCTTTGTCATTATGAGTCTAAAGGCGAAACTGGGTTTGTCTGATGTCCCTTAATATTAGTAGAGGCTTTGTGAAGTCTCACCCAACTCATTGTGAAAGTATACAGAGAAAGACAGCACTGTGAGCCCCCATAGATGCTCAGCTCCTGCTGATCCAGAAAGACTCAAAGGATGAGCCAAAGATCCCTCTTCTGCTATGCGAAAAACCGAACTTCAGGGTTTTCCTCTAGGGGTCTTCAGATGTTAAGCTTGCAGCCTTAGATGGTTTCTCCAAGTACTACAAACCCTCTGCAGTTCCAAAGGCCAACCTGGGGCATCTCACCTTGGGTTCTTGCCTATTTCTGTTTTAAGAAAGGAGAGGTTGGCCTGCGTTCCCTCAGGCTATCCCAGATGACAGATCTGGCTGCCCAGTGAGATCCCTAGCTTTCCAAGGGAAATCCCTGGGTGTCACAGTGGTCTGTGGAGAATGGTGTGAAGCTGGAAAATAACGGTTATCAAACTGGAGAAAGGGTCTACCAATAGAAACTAGAATTAAGACATGTGTATCTTCTCTGGAGCCTATAAACCAGAACTGTGAACCCAACTGTTCTCCCGTAAAATTGCTTTCTTTTGTTTATTTAAGATTAAAAGAGTAATTTTATTTTATTTTATTTTTTATTGCTTTATAAATAATACCATTCAAAATTTCTACTTCCTCCCCTCCTCCCATTTCCCTCCCGCTCCACCACTCCTCCTCCCCCCCCCAAGTCCTAAGAGATGGCAGGGTACCCTGCCCTGTGGGAAGTCCAAGGCCTTTCCCCCTCCATCCAGACCTAGGAAGGTGAGCATTCAAACAGACTAGGCGCCCAAAAAGCCAGTACATGCAGTACTGGAATCAAATTCCAGTGCCATTATCATTGGCTTCTCTGTCAGCCCCATTGTCAGCCACATTCAGAGAGTCTGGTTTGATCACATGCTCGTTCAGTCCCAGTCCAGCTGGATTTGGTGAGCTCCCATTAGATCAGTCACACTGTCTAAGTGGGTGGATGCACCCTTCGTGGTCCTGACTTCCTTGCTCATCTTCTCCTTCCTTCTGCTCTTCAATGGACCTTGGGAGCTCAGTCCAGTGCTCTGATGTGGGTCTCTGTCTCTATCTCCACCCATCGCCAGAAGAAAGTTCCCTCTAGATGGATCTCCTTAGTACAGGAGCAGGGACTCTTGCCGGGCCAAGGTCCCATAAAATTGTTAAACAAAAGTGGAAAAAACAAAAAGTCAAAACACCTCAGGCACAATGGCACACACCTGTAACCCCAGTCCTCTGGGAGATGGAAGCAGGAGGATCAGAAGTTCAAGGTCACCCTTAACTGCACATCAAGTTTGAGGTTAGTCTGGACAATGTGAAAATCTGCCTTAAAAAAGGTAAAGGTCCATTCCTTTACTTTAGATGAATAAATATTTCAAAAATAATTAGTTATAATTTAAAACCCTATCTACAAATTGACAGTTCATTCACCAATAGACTGAAAGTTTTTTTAGTCAGTCAGCTCTGAAATTTTTTTGAATTATATTCTAATACAAAAAAAGCTAGGTTGTTTTATATATCAGACTGCTTCTGCCTGAAAAGTTATCCAGGTACATGGGAGATTTACTTTGTCTGGAGGTTCATAGAGGCAAGAATTGATATCAACCATCTCTTAAAAGTTAACCTTCAAATATTGTTCTAAGTTTTCTATGGTCAGAAATATTTGAGCCAGGTAGTATTGCCAGGTAAGGATTTTCCTCAGTGCCACTTTGGAAACCAACTGTTATTAGTTCATGTAATGTAGCTAGCAAAAATCCATGTACTGAAGGAGAAGACAGACTTTACTTTTAATTTTCATATGCAGGTCTCTTCACTATCCCTTAATCCATCCTAGCTAAATTGAAGGGAACTCCTTACAGAGATTTACTTCTCTTAAAAGCAAAAGCCGGGACCTATGAGAATACCTAGTGGGTAAATGTGTTTGCTGCCCGATAACACAAGTTCAAACCCCAGAACATGGTGGATGGTGAGAGCTGACTCCCCCAAGTTGTCCTCTGTCCTCTATGAGTCTCTCTCTCTCTCTCTCTCTCTCTCTCTCCTCTCTCCTCTCTCTCTCTCTCTCTCACACACACACACACCAATATATCAATATATTTTTATAAAGAAAAAACCTGATGTTTTCAGGTTAAAACAGTTGACCTACTGAATATCATCACCAGTTACGGCGTCCTGAGTGGCATTTGTGGTCATTTGTGGGTAGTTGAATACAACTGACCAACTAAAAAGTTTTGTTCATTTTTTGAGACTGTGTGTCTCTCCCTATGTAGTCCTGGTTGTTCTGGAACTCCCTAGGTAGAGCAGGCTGGTCTGAAACTCACAGACATCCACCTGCCTCTGCCTCTTCGATGCTAAGATTAAAGATGTATATACCACCTCTTCGGGTAGTCAGCTAAAATGTTTAGGTCCATGTACTTCATAAATAAAAAAAAAAAGACAAAACAGAAAATCATAGTGTCTGTGAGATGAAAACATTTGTAAAAGTGTCCTATCCCAGGTGCCCTTTTGGAACCAAGGGGAGAGATGACTGTCCTATACCCCATGCAGATCGCTGGCTTCATCTGAGATGATCTCATTTCACTTGCTGTAGCAATCCTGACGTAATTTTCAAAATATAAACTCAGGACAAACACAGCACAAAGTATAGTCCTAGACTCCCTACATCTACAAAGCAGAGGCAGGAATGAGACCTGGGGCCATCCAGTGTGATATGGCAAGCTCTGTCACAAAAGCAAAACGCAACAAAGCAAAACAGGCAAGCAGAAGATTTTTCTGATACGGGAACTGCTGATAGAGAGGACCACGTAAACGAAAGAGCTTTGATGTTCTCAGGCCTTTTTTTTTTTTTTTTTTTTTTTTTTTTTTTAAGAGTAAAACCTGGTGATGAATCCAAAGCATTTGCAAACCGTGGCTGTGAAAGTGCAGCTCAGGGGCATCAAGCAATTCCGGAGGGGAGGTGGTCACTGCTGCTGTCCCTCTCCAGGGTGCTACCCAGCCCACCCTGCAGCCAGCATTCACCATTCCTCTCTAGGAATTGGTGTCCCCCCGTGTGACACAGAAGACTTTTATGGCTGACTTTTTTCCTTTAGCATAATGTGGTCCAGGCTCATTCAGGCAGCATGTCAGAACTTCCCTCCTGTCTGAGATGATAAAAGTTTCAATTTGCATGCGTGTGACACACCGTGTTCATCTATCATCCACCCACATAGATAGTAATTGCTCCACTGTGGTTAAATTCCAAGCCCTGGTCATCAGAAAGAGGAGCGTTTCAGAGGACCATACAACTCTGAGCACGCGGTGCGCACCTCCAGCTGCCCTCAGCAGGATTCCAAGGAGAAGGAGAGAAACTGGGCACGGTAGATTAGACCTGTGACTTCCGTCCTTTGAAAGCTGTGGGATGGGAAGACGATTGGTGTCTGAGCCCAGCCCGGCCTGCATAGTTCCCAAGCCAACCACTGTGCCAGACTCTGTCTCAAAAACAATTGAGCAGGCAGCATGGCTCAGTCGGTGATGTGCTTGAGGCCTGAGCTGGATCCTCAGAACCTACACACAGTAGAGGGAAAAACCGACTCCATAAAGGTATCCTATGACCTACACACACACACACACACACACACACACACACACACACACCGTGAGAGCACAGATGTGCTTGTGTGTGTGTGTGTGTGTATCCAAAAAATAAATAAGAAATACATATTTTAAAATCTATACAAAATCTCTGTGTGTTCAAAATTCCAGGTCAGCAGGACTGCATAAAAAGACTATGGGGGAGGAAATTTTATTATTTTTAGTATAAGGTCTTACATACAGCAAGACCTTGGGGCATCCGAGACTGATTTCCCCACCCACTTATTTAGTCTAACAGCCCCTACTCAATGCGCACTCTCTATCAATGCCCACAGGAGAGGTGTTGTGGTGGATAACCGGCCATTGAATTGTTTGTTTCTTTGTGCTTTGCTTTGTTTTTAAGATAGTGTCTTCCTAAGTAGCCGGCCTGAAGCTAGCTGTGTAGACCTGACTGGCTTCAGAGTTGCTGCAATCCCCCTGCTCATCCTCGTTTCTCATGCTAGGACTTCAGGTATGCACCACCAGACAGCCTGTGTCAACAAAGAAAGTTAGAGCAGGAGAAAATGATGGGTGATATGTTATTCAGAGCTCCCACCAATAAGTACACTTAGAATGTTGACTAAAGAAAATAGAGACAGAAGTAGCTGGAGGAGAACTGAGGTCTCGAGGTGGGGGCAAAGGCCTGCAAATCAGCTTCGAGTCCCCAAGCCTCCTCATGTAAACTCGCTGCGGGTAGAACCCAGACTGTTCCTGGCATGGGGGACTGTTGACGTCTTCTTCTTTTTATGTTTACTTGCGTTTTTAAAGAGGTGTGTGACCTTTATAACTGTCTGATACTTGCCTTTTAAGTCAGAGGTTCTCAACCTGGGGGTCACAACCCCTTTGGAGTTGACAAAGACCATCAGAAAACACAGATACTTACATTACACTTCAGAACAATAGAAGTAGCAGCAAAAATAATTGTATGGTTGGGGGATGCCACCTCATGAGGAACCGTATTAAAGGGTCACAGCATTAGGAAGGTTGAGAACCACTGTTTTAAGTGACTATAAAGCAGCCACCTACTTTTTATAGGTCGTTTATCTCTGCATTTTTTAAATGTTTTGACCTTAGGACCAGTTTACTATCTGAACTCAATACAACGCTCCAAGAGCTTTGCTTATATGGTAACATATGATAATAGTTACCATGTCAGAAGATGAAAATTAACTTTTTTTTAAGACAGGGTCTCAGTATGTAGCCCTGGTTGGCTTAAAACCTCTTTGTAGACCAGGTTGCCCTCAAACTCATAGAGATATCCTGCCTCTGGCTATAAATGCTAGGATTAAAGGTGTAGATTGATTGCTATGCCCACTTGAAGTAAACATTTAAAAAATATTTTGTAATATAAATAAACACTGGTACTCATTACTTTTGACAAAAATTCCCATGGGTGTGTGTGTGTGGGAACAATAGCTTCAAAACAAAAATAAAAAAGGACTATTTTTGAAGATTTTCACAAATGTCTTTAATAACTGACCCGTCAGAAGGCAAGGTGATACCTCACGTGGGCGTTTGTTTTCAGCATGCTACAAATATCATCCATGTCCCACCATCTCTGGATGGTGCCTACCTCACAAGACTTGTAGTGAAGAAAGGCAAATACCATCCCCGTGAGTCATGAAAATAGCTCCAGTCTTAGCTCCAATCTCCTACAAGGGTGAAAGAGCTCCTCCCCCCCACAAAAAAAAAAAAAAAAAGGAAGAAGAAAAACTTGGGCAGCATTGTCCCTTTATGTTATAGAAACTCAAACCCGGTCACAGGCAAGTCTCCCTGAGCGCTCATAAAGACACTTGGTGGCCGGTGTGTTTGTGAAGGAGGACCTGAGCCCCCGAGGGTCCAGCCTCAAAGATCACAAGCTCAGATTCCTGTCCAGACCTTGATTCCAGATAACTTCAGAGCTACTGCAGAAGCTTTTCATCACACACCTTTACCCAGGTAAACAACCGTCTGGAACACTCAAAAGAGTTTTCATCCAATGATTAGGATAGCTAACATTCTAGAGTGTGGTAGAGAAATGGAGACCCATAGAGATCCCATAGAAGGAAGCATGATTGATGTATAGACGTGACAAACAGAGCGCAGCCTGGGAGGAGTGGTTTGTGCTTTACTTTCTTCCTTGTGACTGGCAAAAAGTTTTTCTTTCTAAGGCTTGGGGCTCTAGGATTGCCTCATCTGCAGCGAGAGAGGCTATT